>NW_025776511.1:0-53077 GCF_021130785.1 Homalodisca vitripennis
GCTGTACACAAAGCAGCTGTCTACTGTGTAGTAGTGTATAACCCGTGTAATCAGTAGAAAGTGTCAGCTGTGAAATGTTCTCGCAGGCTACTCGTCTATCGCAAATTGTCTCAAGACGGCAAAAATGGAACACGTAAAAATTAATGTACCAGCTTCCAATGGTGGAATTTTTTCATAAAGTTATAAAAAAAGTTGGGGGGAATTAAATATGTATTATTTTGTGACATTATACGGCAACCAATAGAAAATAAAATTATCAATGTGGTAAAATAAAGAAACTATATATGAATAAGGTCTTTATCTCTTTGTGCCGGTTAAGTTTTTTTTTAACATAATATGCTCTCGATAGTTTACTCTAGGGAAGTTATAGCATGACCGGTGGGATGCGCGTGAGGAGTGGAGGAGTTGAGCGCGTGGGGGCACAATCTAAAGTAGGGGAGTGAATACGGTGCTACTACTAACCCTACTGAGAGTTTTCGGCTCCCGGCTCATAGTGGTGGCGGGAGCCGAATATTGTAATGTTTGCCAACATTTCTAGACCCTTATGTTCTTACCACGGTGGTCTTTTATGATGAGCAATTTAGTATAGGTGACCTTGAGAATATTTGAACATTTCTAGACTCTTTTTGAAGTTACGACGGGCGACGGACTTTTTATGATGGGGAATTCAATACAGGAAATGTTGGAAATATTGGGACCGGATGTACGTGATCTTAACAATGACTATGTTCTGCTGCCGAAATTCACCCTGCTGCTGCTGTTGTTCATAGCTCACCCTTCTTAATAAGTTCGCAGTAGAGATACCTGGTGGTAAGAAAAGGGTTCTCATAAATTGGGAAAGGGTAGGAATTTATATTATTCTTGATCTCCAACGACGACAACAGTTCAGAATTGTAATTGTTACGCTTTGTTAGCCATTAAAATTCAATTTATCATATACTAACCGTGTAAGCTTCAGGATTTACGATAGTAGATACAATTATACACTACAAAATTTTCAACTGACATAGCCTAGCTGCTAAATTAAAAATTAATATAAAACTGGTTAAACTAATTTGTCAATATACACAGTAGAATAAGAAAAAACTCAGTTTTATCTACCAACTTGTATCAAGTTAATTTAATGATGAATACTTAAAATAACAATAACGCCAAAGATCCACACGCAATAGTTAACATAACAAAACCCCGTTGTCGATGAAAATTATTTATTGTTCTTCGAACTACACCCAAATCAAAATTGTCCAGATTACTTTTAGTATGTTTGCGTTTTCTTACTTTGTTAGGCGTACTAAAAGAATTGCCAATTGGACTTATTTTTTTCCTCCTTCAAAATTCGTCTCAGCGTACTTCCAGAAATTCCAGTTGCCTCTACGACACGCTGTTGAACTTTCTTCAAATTTATAAGTGTGTTGGTTTCTGCTTCCCGTTTCATAAAATGGGAAGCACTTCTCTTGCTTGGCCGTGTATAACCTTTCTACCTCCAATTTTACTTTTTACATTATGATCCATCTCAAACTCTTTACTTAAAACGTAATGAGCACAACGCAATTAATTCACAAATTGTATTACAACTCGTGAATTGGCACAAGCGAATGTTTTTAGGGCGGCACGTATAGAAGACTGGAGACCGAAGTTCACAAGGCTGAATACGGCAACAGACTGAGCAGCTCCACCCCCCACCACTTTAGTTCCGTCTTTGCCTACGGCGCATCTCGAAGTCACCGGTCATGCTATAAATTCTCTACTATACAATAAATCATTTTAGAATATCAACATAGTGCAGTCTTGATCAAACAGCCAACTTACTTTGCATAAGCTTGCAACTTAGTTTTTCACGTATGGGTGTCAAACAAGAATATTCAAACTGTAATTTTGTCTCTGATAAATGAAACCTACCATTAGGCATGTAAATAAAAGTTAAATTAGAGTCAAACAACTATTAGCTGACTGTTGAGCTGTAAATGGTAACTTCCAGTTTCTTATCTTCGGTATCTCATGTTCTTATCTTCATATTATCTTACTCTATGCTCAACAGCGGTTGCATGCAACGTTGCAATAACAGTGCTGTAACTATCAAGCTTACTCCACAGTTTCACACTATTAATGTGAACAAATTGAAAATAGTGGTATAATTATTTCACTACTTGAAAAACCAGCAAGGTATAGCCCGGGGGATTTTTGAAATTAAGTATCTTTATCAACCGGGGCTCTAAGAATGTCCAGGTAAAATTTCAGTACTATTGGTTGAATAGTTTACACGTATAAAACAAACAAACCAAGCCACTTTCGCATTTATAATATTTTTAGGATATTAAAAGAAGTGTGATTAAGGAAGTAAGGCGTGTTTGCATACTACAAAATGTCGTATCTAAATACCATGTTCAAAAACTAAAAATGTTTCAAATTAATGAAATATCTTTTAAAGTCTCTACCTACATATCTTAAGAAAGTTACGATAGATTACGTATATCTGCAATCTAAAGATTTTTTAATTTGGAATAATAAAAATCATTTTCTTTAAATTTAAAAGGTGGCATGAGGAGCAGGAGAAAATTAAAAATGGAAATTTTACAATAATACTTTAATACAATACACTTGAAAATATGTTTCAATCGAACCACATTATTTCACTGTCCATCTATCCATCTACATGTGCATCCTCTATTTATAACTCTTTATCGAACCTAGGTACTTGGATCTGGGTACGTAGTATTCAACGAAGAACGGTTTTGGTTTTTGGGCCAAAAGGTCAAATTAGTCTGAGTGTCTGAGTGATAACACTTAGTAGACAGGTCCTAGTAAATATAACTTGGTACTTGGGTTTTCTTTGGTCCAAGGAAGAACCATATTTAGCTTCGGGTCAAACGGCTAATAAGCATTTAGCTTGTTTGTTTAACTGGCGTGATAATTCTTAATAGACTGGTCCTAGAGAATTTTGGTTTCAGGAAGACCTTAATTGGTTTAGGGGTACAAGAGTAAATGGTTAGTTCGTCCATATGTATGACCATATGTACTCTCTGTATTTTGACATCGCTATGTAAACCAATACAGCCGTTTTCAGTAATAAATTATATGTACTTACTTCATAAATATTCCGATTTATACCGGTAAATTTAATACATTGTATTCATGATATTTTTATATGCAAACCGCAAATGTTGTCTTTTAACCGTCTCAGACTATTCGATTGCCATTGTGAGAAACGAGTGAAAAACAACTAGAAAGTCTTTAAAACTGATGATGGAAGAACTACAGTTCCATGATGGTTATTTAGTGACGAATTCTTTCGGATTTTTTACTTATACAATATATATAATCTGCTTTAATAATAAATATCCCATTTATTACATTCTATAGTACCTTGAACAAATGTTATTTTTGTATGAACAATTTTTAAGAATACTGTAAAGAACCTCGGCAAAAATACTACTGTATACGTGAAATTGGCCAAAAATCACTCTATTCAATCAATTTCTAACTACTCTGAAATCCAGTTGTAAAATTATTACTTTTCTAAAGACTCATATAATAATTATAGGTTCTGCCTTACAGTTAAGTGTGGTTTTAACTACAACAATTATTCTAAAATAAGGTATCAAGTTATTTATTGTTGCGTGTGTCTCTGAATTTAAAGGTAAACATGAGCTACGTAGCTTATCATATCATCATTAACATACATTACCATTCAGTATTTTCAGTGGTTATTTGTCCAACTACCACATTGAACCTGTCGTTTAATGTAGTAACATTACAATAATATTATGATGTGTGCATATAAAGGTATTTACTATTTTTCATTTTATGTTATATAAATGGTGAATGTCTCTGCTCGTGATTGTGGCTACATTTTTATCTTTGAGGATTTATGCCTTATTCCGACATTACTAAGCTCGTTACTTGACTGCTTAACATTGTAAACAATAGGGAAATACATACAAATGTATGAAAAGGGTATTTGTATGTTGATACTATATAGGTTTATTTAGGCAGCGCTATAATTACTTACGATATAATTTTGAGTGGTGGGATTCCTATTTGTAAACTGCCCCAGTTGAAATGGTTTGTCCCAAAAATATGATCCTAACAAAACATCCAGCTATGGTGCTACCAAACATAAATTTTAAAATTTCAAAACTATCTGTGGAAGGAAAATTAAGTATTCATGTGAATTTATTTCCTATACTAAAAATAAAATAAAAGTGATTATAATTTTAAAACCTGAAAGCTAATGACCTCTAATAATAAAAAATATATCATAAATGAAACAATTAAAAGAATTCTAGGCAGCCATTTTGTAGGATACCATGAGGTTAAAACGAACGCAGCTCGAGAAGGTAACAAAAGGTTCACATTTATACCGGATTTCATATTTATTTTCAATAAGATTTATCCGTGTAATATACAAATACTTCAAAATACTAAATATTTATTTTCTGGCATTAAATTTTCAAAATAAAATTTTTAGTGAAAAAAAATGAGACGGTTGACTGCTACATTGATTCAGTCTAAAGAGAACCTTACAAAGTTGAAGTGCGGATGAAATCTCTAAAGAAGATGAATAAGTCCTTTTTTCTACACCACCCCCACGTCCCACCTCATCACACCTCGCTTGCATCTCACATAAGCCGGGTTGAACTGTAGGCCTTGCTAGGGTATTGTTTATTATGACGCAACAACCTATTATCTTCTCCATCTAAGTCCTCTTAAATCCCAGCCTCATATATTCCGATTTAATACCCAAGACAAATTGTTCAAGAAGATCTTTTCCTCTTTTTAGGCATTACGTTCAATTTTAATGACATTCTTGTCGCATTATCAAAACTTGAATTACAAAAATCAATTTTTTCTGAGCTAGTTGATTAGAAATTAAATAATGTTATTACAAAATGTGACCGAAATAGTTTAAAAGATTTTTGAAGTAAATGTCGACAGCGTAATAAAATTTAATGTTTAAACGGATATTTTTTGAAGCTTTAAAAATGTGTACAAAAAAAAATTACATTATATGCCATTATTATATAAATAATAATTATTACGGACTAAATTTTACAGCTGATGCTTAAGAAAATCTGAACTAGAACCTTAAAAAGCAGTGAAACTGATGCGAAAGTTTTTTGCTAAATTAAAATTTAATTCAGTCAATTAGAATTGAAGCGAAATGAAAAACCTCCTGGAGCATGCCAGGCCTATTATTTTATAATTTTTACAGCTCATTACATTGCTTTTTTAGTGTCAGACCACTAAGCACATTTTTGACCAAACCCTTCTACTTCTAACTTACGTCTTTGTATCTTGTCCAGTGAACAAAAGCTGGCTTCATCAGTCATGTTTGATTGTTGAAATAAAAATAACAAAGAATATCGGGTAAGAGCGCACACATTTCCATTTCTAATAAGTTACAAAACCGCGTTTATAATTAGTGGTTTATAATCCTTACTAATATACTTTAGATGTATAATAAAAATGGAAAAAAGCTGAGCCAGCCAATGCTTGTGATTATTATTATTAGTAAAGCTTACGGAGCTTTGTAGATATGACCTTGTCTAGGTAGTTACATAAAAGTAAATAAAATATCTGTATGAATTTTGCACGATTGCATTGCAATAGTTTAAGAGTTAATATATATATATATATATATATATATATATATATATATATATATATATATATATATATATAATGTATATAAATATATACGCATCTTGAAAACCTAATTTCATAAAAATATTTCAACTTCCGTCTTTTAAGATAAATTTTTTATCTAAGGCCCCGGTCCTGAAAGTATATAAAAAAATACCGAGTAATAAGCTTCTAATTTCTGATCTTTTAATTTATTTTCTGTCTAAGATTTTTCAAGTGCCATAGTGATAGTTTGCTTTTTGTCACAATAAATAAAATATAAATTATGTACGACTGAAAAGTTACTGCCATCCTAAAGAGTCAGATACGAATTATTAAATTTAATTGCACTCAAACTTTATGTCGGTTCCTCAGTTGAGATTATGTTGTTGCACTGATGAAGAAAATAAACACATTTGTGGGTATTAAATCCAACTTAGATTGAAAAACGTTTATTTGAGGTCTGCGATGTTTCTGGTGCTATGAGTAATATTGATTTTTGCTCTATATAGGAAAATATGCGCATAAGTAAGCTGAAAAAGACTACTTTAGTCAAAATTCACAACCTTCCATCGCTTGTATTCTGTTTCTGGCGTGAGGGGAAGAGTGTGCCATCCTTTTACCTTTTCTTCAACTGCAGCAAATTTTTTAAGGGTTCGATAACCTTATGTACAAAATATTCACAGTTTTGCTCATTAAGCTAGGTTTTATAACACGTTTTAAACACTATCTTCAGACATTATCTGCAATGCATTAGATGGTTTATTCGTTCCTGGTGCAATCTAAAATAAAAATAAAATAATAACTTTGTCTCTACAATCTGTATAGAACTAATTATCAACCATTGTATAATTATTCAATATGTCCTAAAAATTAGATGTAAAAAATGGTTTTCCCACGTTGGTGAACTTTGAACTGAAAGTGTTAGCAGCTGTTTAGGGCAGTTAACTTTGTTACGTGTCGTAAATATTAATATTATTCTAGAATTATAAAATATTTAATACAAGTTCTGATGTCTCTCACCTTTTAAACCTTTCTTGAACGTCAAAAAATATTACAAAACCATAGTTAGCTAAATATGTATACCCGTTTCAGTCCGTATTAACAATGAAAACGCTAAAAACATATAAAATTTTGCATTGTAAAAACTTGTATCTACTTTACATGATGAAAATAATGATGTTAGATACATTTAAAAACTTTACTAATGTTGAATGTATGAAATTGTGTGTTACAATCAATTATTTCTATCGCTCCTTTTAAATACAATGTATTTCAAATCAATGTTTTCTTACAAAGTGTGCGTCTTATCTTTAATCTTTACACGTTTAAACTCGATTAAATCATGTTGATGTACGGGGTTTTTACTTTGAAGCCTAAACCAATATAGAGCTTCAGAGCTGACAATAATAATCTATTACACCAATCTGATACTGTTTCTTTTTTTAATACTCATAACTATTACTAAGACGAATTTTTTAATGACTTAAATATTTAACACAATTTAAAATCATAGTGCTATAGCTCTGATCATTTGTATGACTACGCAAGCTTCCCAAATATATTTCATAATAATATACTCCCCTATAACAAGACGATAAAAATACGGATCCAAGAAGTAAGGGTGATTTAACGTGAAATTATGACAATAAAAAGATTTTTTCAATGGAATCCTTCGCCACGAATGTTGACCACGACCCCTAAATTAATTAGTTTTAAGTCGAGGCATAAACTAATAAAATGGAAACGACTTTATCAGAAGGCTTCAATCATTAAAAAAAAGGTAGGAACTAAATTAATTTTATCATTTACTCTACAATATGCTAATATTAATAATTAAAACACGTTATACGCAAAAGTAATGCTTTACGGTTACAGCTCGCGGGATTTGGCTTGGCTCTTGGCTGAGTCAGCCCATTTTGTCGGATATCATCTTTATACCGGAGGTAGGCATTTAAATCAGCCGCATAAAAAAGAAGAGTTTATGCCTCGTTTTATCGTATTATCATATATTATAATTAATACATGAGGTAAAAAATTGACACAATTTTACAAAACTTTTAGTTTTCATCAATTTTATTATTTTATCAAATAAGAATACTCATTAGATTTTTAAATTAAGTGCGCGAATATCACTCACCAGTAGCTGTTTATAGGACTCTAAAATCAAATAAAATGACATCCATTCAACTGTTATAAATGAGGATAAAAATGCCTGTACTCTTGAAACTAATTTGTTATATAACTTTCAAAATAATAAATGAATAGCCTAATAATATTTCGCATGAAATATTTAACATACCAAATTTTACACAAACACTCAAACTAATAATGATATTTTAGTTTAAAAATTAGATATGTATTAGAACTGTCTATTAGTCTTCTCGTAGGTAACAATAACTTCGTAAATTACAAAAATAGAATTGCTGTAACTAGTCTGCAGGGGATAACATGTTAGAGAACACGACAGTGTAAAATGGATAATGATACCACAGGAAAGGCGGGCTATTAGAACCCGACATCTCCAGGTACTTTTACTAATTACTACGGTCATAAGGTAGAACGTGTTGTGTAAGCTTCTTGTTTACGATAGGTAGACTTCCAGAGCAAAGTTGTATCGATGTAAAAATTTAAAATAACAATTTATGTTGGTAACGTTACAATATACAACAGAGAAACATTGTAATAATTAAGTATACATGAAAAGCACACGTTGTAATTTGCTATAAAAATACATAGAATATCCTATATATGATGTGTTTTTAATATAGAACATGTTTTGTGCGTCTGTCTACATTCAATAGAAGGCTTAATATACGAGTACTCAGATTGTAGACATTAGAGAAACTATTCCAACCTTTATCTAATAGGCAAAAACATTAGTAGTAGTACAGTTTTATACTTAATGAATAACAAATATACTGCTGCTGTGGTTTATATCTGTACTGTTTCAAAATCACGTTATTTAAATTCATAAGTCGTTGGCATTGCCAGAATTAAGACTAAATAAAAATAAATCCTAAATACCTCATATGCTATCGATTACATTGTTACGTTTCCATAGTATTAGCAAAAGGTTTAAATCCTTCATGATAAATTTGTATTTTAAAAGTACAGATTGTCGGAAGTAAAGGGTTGTGGACAGAATAATTTAGTGGAAGGTTATTTAGTGTCAATTATTTCTAGCTAGATCCTTCAAACCGGGTTAGACTGGAGAGGGTTCGTTACGAGCACAGCTAAGTGTACTGGTATCATCCAAACTTGATATATGCATACTGAAGTCGATACCTCTAAAATTTCCAGATCTGAGTCCACTAGGTGACCTAGCTGTCTTAGCCCTTATTTTACCTCTAGAGATACATTACTGTACAGAGCGCCTTTACTACTCCAGCGACAACATGGTATTCAGCTTCTGTACCGAGGAGGCAGCCAGAATATAAAGTTTCCTCAGTTTTTTCTAACATCTTGCTCGTTCCTTGGCGTTAGATTGTGGTATATTACGTGTTATATATTATTTTATTATCCTCAAAGATTTGTCACAGGCTGTTTATTATGGCAGCAGCCTTGCGTAATATTCCTTGTGTCAAGAAGTGGAAAGACCAAAAGCGCTGCAAAGATCACCTCCACGCATTTTCTAATATCTTTACCTTGATTTATTTTATTGTAAACAAATTATGTGATATGCATAGTAATACCACACCGACACAGGCCATCCTATTGCACTTACCAAACAAACAGGGGCTGTCAGGAATTGAGTAACACGATGATCGATGAGGATCCACCTACATTGAAAAATTCCTTGGTAGACTTGGACAGATGAAGGGTTAACCATCCAACCCCTGCATTAACCAACTCCTGATATTTGACAGTGAATAAGTTTTTGACTGTTGTCTTGTTTCTTCTCATATTCATATATGTTTATTTCTCCACAGCTTCGTTTTGACCCTTAAATCGAAAGGAAGTTTCTCATTGATCACAAGACCTGATTTTTTTTAAACAAGCGATCAGCCGCGCAAAGAGTAGCAGATTATAACAATCATCAAACGAAGCTTACTGTTTCCATGGTAATTTAAAATAAAAATTCATTCCAAATTCAAAATATTGAAGCATTAATACTCTACCAAATTTAGGTCCTCATTAATAAAGTTCATAACACCAGCTGTGCCTCCATGTATTGCCCTCAACTAGGATAGATTATTAGTTACAGAGATGATATTAGAATTTCAGAATGTTATACCTCATTTTAATTTAATGGGCCAAGAAGAATTTGCCACGACTGGATGACCAGAGGTGACTGTATGGTACCACGCTGGAGAGTGCAGTATAGACAAGAATTGAGGATAAAGAGTGTTTCTGATAACGATTTATTGGTCCCAAGCTGCTTGGATAATAGCAGGGATGAAGTCATTCGTTTGAAGATGATTCTACAGTATAAGATTCCGCTATAACTGTCCACAAACACTTGCGACTGGTGGGCGACTGATGTTAAGGTAAACTGTGTGGCCATGCGCACACAAATTCCACCGCGCTGTACCCCGCACTCCTCTAAGTCAATCTTTCATTTTCCCTCACAATTCCCACAGCGCCCGACACAAAAGCTCTGCGTGCACTCTGCTCTCCTGTTCACCTTCGCACCGTTCAGAACTCTTGCATTCTTCATCATGACGTACTTAGTAATGCATAAGGAAGTTTATGTCATTATTTGACATTCGTTACCCTTTCAGGAAGAAAATAAGGACTATTACGTTTTTATAAGATAATACAGCTTACTCAGAAATTAATTGACAATTCTACACGGATGTTTAGTTAAATTTATTTATCTTTTATTACCAATGAATCTAGTCCTTACTTGAATATAAAACAACATTATTTTTTAAGATTTGTTTAATTATTCGAGGCCACTGGGTTGCTTGACACATGTTAGCACCAGCGTTTCTTAGTTTCTAGCTCGAGTTGAACTATCCGTGATTGTTTTAGGAAACGTTTAAGAATGGGGATAGTCATCCTAAACCAATTGCTGACGCCTTCCCTTTATGACCTTTTGTTTCCGAGTCGGCGATGACGAAAGCCTGTTTAGCCGTTGATCATCGGTGCTGTAATTGCTTCGGCATTTGTCTTTATACCCGAACCCTGGATTTTACCCCTCTCGACTGTTCTATCCGGTGTCTTAGGGTTACATAGTATTATGAAACTATCCCTACCCAATTAAACCGCTATACTGTTGCAGCCCACGTTAAATTAGTCGTGGAATAGTGAAATAGGATAGCGATAAAAGAGGTACTTACTTACTATGGCAGAAGTTTGTGATTATATTTTCCATTTTGCTTACGACGTCATATTTCCAAATAACCTATGAAAATTATTAATAGTTTAATTGTTTATATATATTCTTGTTCAAACATATCACTGTGTGTTATTTTAAATACAAAAGGTATTATTATCTTTGAAGTTTTATATCATAATCACAATCTATCTAGGCTCGAACGTTAACGTGTACTAATAATTAAATCTGTTAAGAATAAATATTGTAAGGCTCGGAGGACCAAAAGGGACAATATTATACATGGCAAGGCACACAAGGAGTTAGCAACATTCACAGCACCAGGTATTGTGTAGAATGAGAGTCATATGTTATCAGACATGTATCAACAATCAGCAGCAGGTGTTTAGGGTATTGAGTTGGCCCGCACCGTGACACACACACACACACACACACACACACACACACACACACACACACACACACACACCACACACACACACACACACACACACACACACACACACACACACACACTTTAAGATTGGAAGCGGTAAAAATGAAACTTTAAAATGTATGTTGAGCTTGTTCGCAAAACATAAAGTTAAACTTAACATGTATTTATTGAATATTATATATTTTACAAATATCTTTTAACTGATTGTATAAAGTGAATATAAAGCTACTTGTGGTCCTACATAAAGATGGTGTACACATTTTAGTATAGATTCCGGTTTTTAATCCTGGCTAGATATAAACATTAGGATTACTAGATTAATCCTAAAACATTGTTATTATGAAGAGCTTTAAAGAATACTTATTATAATAAAAAATACATATTATATAAAGTGTTTGAATAACACTTTCTAAAACAACAAACATATACTCTTATTGTAACTAATACGTAAATACTTATTGTAGCAGGATTGTAATATTAAGTTTGCTAGATGTATATCTAATTTCGAATCAAAGTAGTTGTATAATTTAGAAAATATCTTGGACGGGTTAAATGAACTCTCATCTAGCAAAGCATAATTGGTTCTGTGTAGTGTTAATTTAACGTGTTATTAATGTTGTAAAACCTATGTTACAAAATCTCTTAATCGTGGTTTCTGGCAAGCTGAACTCAAGAGGAGAACATTTTACATCACTTGTGGGTGTTGGTGCTCAAACTTTGGCACGTTAAAAAAAATATTTTTTCTCTTCGTTTCCAAAAAATGTAGGTCATATTGAACAGGGTTACTGAACAAGTTATATGTTCTGCAAGTTTTTTGTTTTATTTAGCATACAACAATGATTCGTTATTTTGGAATAGGCTTAGATCCAAGAGCCAATTTGGACTGTAAAAGCACAAAACTTGGGTTTGCTCTAATTGATTGAGGAATTTTTCGTAAGAATCTTTAGTGCCTGTATGTATAATATTAGTGTTATACTGTTTTTAAACGTGATTTCAGTTATTGAGATTTTAACACGTTTCCCCACGTTACATATAACACAGCTCTTTATCAATATATTTTATTATTTTGAGATAAAAATGTGTTTGAGTTAAGAGAGTAATATTGCACAGTTAACTAATAAATGATAACTTACTCGCTTTCACATCTTAATCCAGTGCTATATTGTTTATATGTAATGTTATTTTCGATTTTGAAAGTTAAAATATTTATACGGCACTTATTCTAACATAGTAAAGCAAAGTGCTTGGGACACTAAGTATAACCACCATTTTAAGTTGGATAGTACCAATTTTGGGCTGATAATATTGAAGGATAGTGATGTGTTTAATAAATGAATGAACCGTTATAAAACGTAGAAATAAGATTGAAATACGGCTAAAGTGGCTTTACACACGTCTATTTAGAAACATATTCTCGATGCTTGAAAAATGAACAAAATTCAATCGTTAAGAACTAAACGTTACTGAATACACAACCAGCAATTTTTTCGGTTCGTGGCAACCCAATGGAATGATATAAACAGAGGAGTAGTTCACCTGATCAGGGCTTAGTGGTAGGGAACACGAAGTGGGTTTAATTAACGTTATCTGACCATGTCACGCATGCCTGTCAACGAGCACTCGGTAGACTGAGGGGACTCTACAGATTTAGAGATCTTCTGCCTGAGTCTGCGAAACTACGTATCATGCAGTCACTAGTCCTGTCCGTTTTTCGCGCCTACTGTTTCCCAGCCTACGGGAATAGCATTTCTGGAGAAGACATGCATCGCATGCAAAAGTTGCAAAATTCTGCAATCCGATTAATTTTTTTAATTTGAAACGATTTGAGCATGTCTCTCCTTACAGAGATGCCGCTGGGATGATGTAGGTAAAGAGCGTCTGCAGGGGTCATGACGTGCTGCATGGGGTCCACAAGGCTCTTGTTAATTCTCTTATTTCGGCCCGAAAATGTACAACGAACCTCCCACCAAACGTGAAACAATGTTCAATAGCTACATTTTAAAATAAGATGAGGCAGAATGCTTAATGTATAGATTTTCTTTATTTATTTGTATTTCATTTTCATGTATATGTTGTATGTGACCGATAGTTGTTCTGAAAAGCAGTTGTTCTGTATGTAACTGAGAAAACACTTGATGAAAATAAAGACAACATTATTATTATCATTATGATTAATTCATAAATTACTGTAAAAGTTTCTTGAATGATGTCAAAAATATTTCAGCAGTCCGCGTAGTTATAGAATTAAAACACATGTTGATGACAAACAAATTTTGATTTTGGACAAATATCAGGAAGAAAAAAAAGCAAATAACTATATTAATAAACTGACATGAATTGCCTTTGAATACGCAAGTGTGCATAAGTGAAGTGTCATATTTAATTTTATTAAAACATTAAAGAATTAAAAAGTTGGAAAAACTCTTCCATTAATACTTAAGGCGGCAAGCTATTAATGAGTTTGAAGTATATGATACCTATTTAGCTGAATATATACTAGTGAATAACGTTTGAGTACATAGTAGTCCTAAAATGTATTAATTATAATAATTATGAACTTATTGTAAGAGAACTAAAGGTACATTTAATATAAGATTACATCTATAATTTCTCAGTATTGAAAACGTAAGTTTGTTATTAATATATATCCCAGAGATGATTCATCTCTTTCTCAAGACAAATCCAAATTAATCCTACCATGGGCGGCGTAGCCAGGAACATCATTATCAATTTGATGAGGAGGAAAGCATTCTGAATTTTACAAGTTGTATGACTCAAAAAAGTAATTTGAATAAACCAACATAACTGGATATCGAATAGCTTGAAATGAAGTATGAAAAGAACGAATGATGTGGCGCAATGGCAAATACACAGATAATTGGAATTCCATCTGACCTTAAAATTCAAGAGAGCCCTTCCTTGGACCAAGAATAACCTATGTAGCAAGTTCAAAGTCTCAAGGGCCTTTAAATGAAGAGTTATCACATTGATAGGCATACGAGAGATATAAAAGGATACGAAGTGTCGTTTATCCTTTTGAAATCACAAACAAAATATACTTTTCGTTGATCCAATACGAAGCTATATACAAAAGTCCCCTAGGAACGTATTATGTCTCACGTATTAATGCAGAGGCGGATAGACGGATAGATATACAAACAGAAGGATTTTTTTAACTTTTGACTCCAGCGTCAATGTTAAAAAATATTTCTTGGGCTAACATAAACTCATGTATTACGTTTCAAGTCTCAAACACCTTTCTTTCGAGAGTTTTAGTCCAAACGGACAGACAGATGGAAAACATGAATGGGCAATGACATGATTTAATTAAAGCCCTGTTGAGTGTTTAATAAAACTTCCTGGTATCGAGCAAAAGGAGTAATTCAGAATAAGTGTTTTTAGGTAATAAAATATTATATTAAAATTGTGTAGCACAATTCACTTCGTGCAAGTTCCAGAGATGACAATGTATAAGCTTTAGTAAAAAAATTAAAGCGTTCGCTCCCAGCTCTGGATATATAAAGTACGACGTTAGCCTGGTTCCAAACAGTGTAGTGACAGCTTGCTTTGTTGTCTATACAGGAAAATACATTGCTGAGTTAGATTTATTTGGATTAATGAACACAGCAACCTGCTACAGATTTTAGTACTAAGAAGTAAAATAATAAACGCTATTTGTAAAAATTAGAAGAACGTAAAACATATCAAACTAATTGTCGTTTTAATTTTAGCAATAATAGTGATTGTTTTTCTTGTTATGACATAGTACATATATTTTAAATTTGTATCTTACGTAGATTTGACTATTAGATTATTCGACTACCACTGTAGGCAATGTAGTCCGTTTTAAACAAATTTTCATATCTTAACGTAATGTTATTTTTAACACCTAAAAGCAACTGCAGGTAATGAAGGTCCTCTTGCAATGGCTATATTAGTCCTTTAGCATAATAAATCACAAGATTTTTAAACTTTCGCAGCAAGTGTCATGTACTCACCTAAAAATTTCCAACACAATAACAGTTTTTCGTTTTACTATATAGAAGTTTACTAATACTATTTTTACTGGTTTTTATACTACACGAGACGACATAATGCGTAACCAGCTTCGCTGAAAGGGTACATGCAAAAATTATAAAGTTTATAGCTCAGGTCAGTCTCTAGCTGACTAGCAGACCGACAGAGAAAGGTACATACACAAAATTACAGCCCCGGCGGACCACAGAGGCTTTTTGTTAGCCTACCGACTGATAGGCTTCAATAATGTTAACAACAATTCCATGGATGCATATGCATAATCATCGAACTCATCCTTGTTTATTAAGAAATATTTTATTGCAAAATAACAGTAATGAAATAAAGGTCAAAAGAATATCTTTTTCCTCGAACTATATTTCTTGCCGATATTTTGTCTAGATTTACTTGGTCATATATTAAACATCACATCAGTGTACTCAGATGGCTTAGAAACCGATTCGATCTCGGATTTTCTCATTGTCATCATGGCTACCAACATAAAAATATTAGGTAATACACAGATAAATCCCATTACAGATATGCATCATCATTGAATGGTGGTTATATAACCGATGTGGTTATATAAAAGCGAAGCTTCATGCAAAAATTGGACCCTATCGGTCTGTTCTTTTTGAATAAAACGTGCGGTTTTTCCAAACCTCCGAGTGATAGGCTTCGTTAATGCTCAAGTGAATGTGTTAATAAAATCTTGTTTTTGTATTTTGTGCCTGAATAATACTCTCCATGGCAATAAAAAATATCTCAAACTTAGATTGTAATAATTTATTAATCACCTTTCATGTATCATTCCTTATAATCTCTGGTGAGAAAAGTTCAGTGTACAGAGATAGATGCTTTACACTTGGTATATTGTTAAAAGTAGTTTAATTAATGATTGTCAAGAGAAAATTAACTAAAATATTGTTTGTTTTGATTTATAGCTCGTAATTTTGTATCCTGTATAATAATATGTAAAATAACTATTATATTTTGTTTGAGCAATACTTTTTAAGTTCTCACTTTTTATCATATCGAGCAACAATAACGTTTGACTTTCAAGAATTGAAAAACTAATCAAACTTATGTAATGTAATGTATGTAAATATTGGGATCACTGAATCATAAATCATAAATGCATAAGACCTACTTCAGTTCTCGTAAAGGGTAATATATTGATTTGGGACATTTTAATGTTTCAAGTAAAATAAATATCGTAGACCTTCCAAAACTGTGCAATAACTAGGGTTCTATCTGGGGACGGCTGCTTTAGTTCCCCCTCCCCCTAAAATAAGGCACCGCCCCTTCGGGCTCCCTGACACGTCACGGCAGGGGAGGGTGCTAAATTCAAGCACACGGACAGACGGACCAGGCACTGAATATAGCCAACCCCCGACCTACAAGTGGGGTGGCTAAAAAATCCGAGCGCGCAATGAACATGTGTCGATGCCCCTGAATAAACACCCCCCTTGTTTCCAAGGGGGTGCTATATTCCAGCGCATGGGACATGGCTCAGTCAACAGAATTAGCAACGCCCCTAGGCATTTCAACCAGCAAAAAGGATAATTTAGTATTTATCACATATTCAATTTTAAATCATAAATATAATAGTTTTTTAATGCTGGATTTATTAGTGACGATTGGCCACTTGATAAGGCTGACCTATCTACTACGATTGTCCTTTTGAAATTTACAATACACGATTAAATACTAATAATAATCTACATATGGCTTACTTTTCTCTTCAAAAATAACCACATATGACTTAATATTTACACTAATAATGCTCCGACTTTCTACAACAAGGCTAATAGAACCTTAAGCACCCCTCCTTCTCACACGCAATGTGTCCATATTTTGTGTGAAATAATTTTCACTCATGAACTTTGCTTTCTCTTAAATATTTTCAAAATATCACACCTATTAAAATAAAATTAATTAATTAAATCATATCCTTCATTTATTCTATTTCAGTTTACTTCCTTTCAGTTAATACGTTTTGTAAATTTAATTAACGCACTCGCTAAATATCTAATAAATATAACTATATATATATATATAGATATAAATATATAAATATATATATAATATATAATTAGTCAATAAACGAATGAATCGCAAAAAGTACTATGCTCCGCCGGGAGTCCGAACCCGGAACTCTCCTGGTTGGTAATGGTAGCAACTAATTCACGCCGGCAAGTGAGCAGATCCGGGTTCAGACTCCATCTGGCGGAGCTAAGTATCTTTTTGCGAATTCAATGTTTTTATTATGAAATTAAATAAGGAGCTATTTGCCATTTATATAACAATTTATAATGTAAGATAAAAGTTTGCGTTGTATTGACAGGTATTTGTTGTCTATCCGATCATATGTTAGGATTTGCTTATCGTTAAACACATAAGTAGGACAGATACGGCCAAATACAAAATAATATGGAATCGGAAAAAGTAAAGGGCTCTGTGGTGTTAATGGTAGCGAGCATTCACACCGGCAAGTGAGAGATCCCGGGTTTTCCGACTCCCGGCGGAAGCAAGTACTTTATTGCGAGTTCAATGATTTATTGACAATTAAATAAGGGCTATTGCCATATTATACAATTTTAATGTATATATATATATGATATATATATTATAATATATATAATATAATATATATAAATGTTACAATATATATTAAATAAAATTCTCCTACGCACAAGATCATTAGAAGCCCATGTATGGCTACTTTTCCCTTTACGTTATTTTTTTTTAATTACGAGTATACAGTAATTAGAGAACAAACTAAAACTAATGATAAATGCTCGCTCCTAAGAACTGTGTAAAATTTAATTTTAATTAGGGAACTGTCTTAATTTAGATGTAATGGATTCCAATTCTTTTGAGATGATAAGATTTAGTATTATTTGATAATATTAAGATTTATTCCCATATCCCAAAACTATAAAGAATGCTAATAAAAATACCATCGTTTGCCTTTCCCTCTCGAATGATCAAAGATATTATACTGCTGTATCCTACAGGCTAACAAGTTATATACAATTTTGTGAAAAAGTAAAAGTCTAATTTTTGAGTAGGATTTTCTTTGCGAATAATATACGGAAGGTAAAGGATGTTAATGTTATGGATTTTTTATACACAAGTTCAGCCTAGTATCTATGCTGTGTCATTTTTATTGTACATGATATTGTAGTACTGGGCGGTCCATACCAAATGGTAAGATCTACTCATAGTCCTAAGATAAAGTGGTAATTTCACTGAGCATTAACAGTTTCAAGCTTAATCCAGTCGTGAAAAAACATCAATGAAACATATTTCTATGATATAATAGTTAAAACTATGTTATCATATTTGTATACGAATCCATAAATTTAAAACTTATTTATTTCAAGTTTTAATAGCTTTTATCCGACGAAAATGGAGTGTTCTTTTTTTAGTTTTAAACTTAACTCAAATAAAAAAAACTAATATAAATTTTTTTAAAATCAATTTATGGCTCATATTTTAGGCATAAATAAGTTTCACCTGTTACATCAGTATAGAATTTTACTGTTGGCTGGGTAGCATTTTTTTTTCATATTTAATTTTAATTACATTTTCTAAATTATGGTTTTATGAGAAGGAAACAGATGAATGCATGAAAAGGGCCCCATGGAAGCAATGAAAATATTTCATGAGACAAGCAACTGCATGGATAGTGTCCTCATATAGAAATAAAATTGGAATATTGTTCGAATGACCATAATTTTATTATTTCATCAGTAGTATGCCATTTAATTTTATTAAAGACATAAAGGAGATGTCTATGAACCGTACCACTTATATTCTACAAAAAAGTTTCCGTACGAAGGGGCGATATCATGCCAGTAAACATATAACAAACTCGAAACTCCCTTATTTTTGCCTTCACATCATTGCTCCGTTATAATATCGGGAGCCGTCTAACCAAATATGAAGATATACAGAGTGAAATCAGACACAGCAAATAATCCGATTGTAGGACTGTAGGTGCACAACTACCATATATTTTTTGACGAAGCTGACGAAACCCGTCCCGTGACACTAATCGACCCTACTTGTCCTACAAAAAACTGATCTGGCCGGATCAAGGTAGGTCGAGTAAATAATATCGATGGTCATTCCTGTATTTATAATTCCTATATTAATAACAGAAGACTTATTATGTATGAGTGAATTTGTTTTATGAAATTTCCGTAAAAAATATAAGAAGAAATCAAACCAATCGTTTCGAGGTGTGAGTACAGGCCCAAGGTGTGGCATATTATATCTCTCTAGGTAACGGATACTTTTACACGGAGTAGAAGAAGAAAAGAATTAGTAAATTAGAACACGAGTAATTATTGTATTGGACAAAAACTGAGAAAATCATCGCCTGTTTGTATGAGCAGTTAAAGAATCTTTAACTATTGTGTGTTTAACATATAGTCACAACGTGCACTTCTAACCCCATGCGTATCTGGGAGTGTCAAAACTTAAGGATGAACATTCCTTACAATAATTTAGTATATAGTAAGAAGAAGTGAAATTCCTCAGTGAAGTCCATTTAATAAAGCGTCTATAAAAAGTGTAAAATTAAAAACATTACCACTTCAGCTTAGGCTGTAACTTATTTCATTTTAAGGCTATTTATATCGGAAAAGTGTAATGAACGTTGTTACACTCTAAATTTTCAATTCGTTGTGAATATTTAATATGAGGAAGATATACTGATTATTGTAAACTAGGTAGATCCAAACAGATGATATAGAAGACATAAATAATTACTCTCAGTAATAATTAAGAAAAAATACTAATACGAAATATACATAATATTTCATTTTTGTATGAACAGATAATACTTTTATAGTTTGTTTTAATGTTATATTTTCCGGGTAAGAAACAAAATCGTTCAAAACCGTCGGTTAGAAACAAACTTATAACAACTGCAAAAAATAGGCAATCTTTACTGGTACACTATTAAGCGTATCGTACGTTTACCCACCGTAAATCATATAAGCAACTATCTAACAAACCGTCCGTATAAATTTTACAAGCCATGAAGTAGGTATAGAGGTCTTGTTTCCATTTAAAAAACAAAATATTAACAATAGAAATATAATAGCGTATAAAGTACCATTTTTAATTCTTTAGGTCTAGGTTAATCAACGATGTATTAGATTAGTTTTTTCTGACGTCTTACATCAAAATAAACTTATATTCCACTAATAATTAAGGATATTATGACCACAGTTCAAGCAATGTAAATGTGTAAAATCACATGAATTATGGAGCAGCTAAAAAATCAAAACATCGCTGATTGTTTGCAGCCCACATTCTTTCAGTGGCGTCGTCATATAATAAAGGCGGATATATGCGTTTGGGTAATTGGTTTTAAAAAACAGATAATATTGATTATAAAAAACAAACTATCTCACCTTATTATTTACACACCAAATTTTTAACAACATTGGTAATCGTTGGATTTTTAATTAAATTGTGTAAATAATTGAGATCTTTTTTACTCATATATCGCTTTTAAGATATATATACGGCTTAAAGATTGTTTTGACAATTCACTATATTTCTTAAAAAATAAAGCTTGTAACAAATTAAAAATTTTGATATTAAATTACTCCTTAAGGTTATTAAAGTGTTATATAAAAAAATTTAACCCTAAAAAATCCATCAAAATATAAATAGTAAAGTAAAAACAGACATAAAAACAAAGCCAAAATTGTAGGCTATTTTGAGTAATTATTCGAGTTTTTAGAGAGGTGAATATGATTGTTTTGGGCCTTTGGTCCATGTAAATAATGTCCTGAAAATATTGGTAGATGGTTTGTGGAACACTCCTGTATATTAATTTTTATATTCAGAGTGTCCTATGTATAATTCTTAGAGACTAATATACCGCAACATGCTCATGGTCATGGGAAAATCGCATTTCAGAATATGGAAATAGATCTTTGGTGCTTTGTTTCCTATCCGTCCAGTCTGTATGTATATTTTTTAGTAAGACAAACATCAGCTTTAATATCCTAAAACGAATAAACAAATCCTACCTAATTTGGATCAAAAATAATTTGTGGGTAATAAAGGCCAGTTATAAAAAAATATTTCATTAATACCTATTCGAGAATGGCGGCCATTAAATCTGATTAACTTTGAATGTCTTAAAATCCAGACCAGGTTTATACAAGAATAAATCTGATCGTTCTGAGGGAATTTTATCACAAATCTAATTACTTAAATACTATATCAAACTAATAATAAATAACTCATTAAGTAGTAAACATATTTACATGTAAAAAAACACCACGGTTTCGTGAAAAAAAATTAACAATCAGCTTATAGAGTAAACTTTGTCCCTATTTTTTTTATTTTTGTCATTTATTATGCAAAGACATATTAAATACATGTTTCAGCGGCCAATCTAAGGATAGAAATAGAATCATAGCTCTATTTGATGCCTTGATGAATTTATTTAAATATCTGTTGTTTTAGGACAAAAGTTTTAAATTTTACGAAAAATTTAGTCAAGCGGTCCAATCAGATGTATTTCCAATAAAACCGCTTATCTTTTGATTTTGGTCATCTATAACAGCATTACTGTCTGAATATTACTGTAGCGATTTTTACTTGCTATATTATTCTTAATATATAACAACATGACCTACGTCACTTTATATTAGTTTTTTAACGATATATTGTGAATAAATTTAAGCTTTATATGATAAATACAATCAGTTTATTATTGTTAATTAAGAACGTTTGTTTTTGTCCTTCATTGTTCATAAAGGCGTTTCATTGTTGATAAATTATGCAATAATCTTCTAGTAAGTTTTATATTTATTAGAAAAAAGTTGCTTGGCAACAGATATAATAATATATTTCCCTGTAACATTTTAAATGAGAGGTGACTAAGATGTGAGTGAGCACAATATGGCATAAGATATTCTGGAAGCTGGGCCGTTTACTCCTTCGATTTTTGTATCGTGACCTAACTCGCTGAGGGAACCTATCAATGGTCGATAACAGTGGTTTTGTTACAGGTTTAAATCTGTGCATATGATATTTTAATATATTTGGTCATTAGATTTAATGATAAGAACTACTCTTCAAATTCATTTTCCTTGCAATATTTAGAATAATTGCAGAATTTTAAGAAGTTAAAAAGGTAAAATATTTATTAAATAAGCGAGACTATTTTGAAAGTATTAAAAAAATACACATCATAATATATTTTTAGAAGCCGCCATAAAATTTTTGAGCAAGACTTTGGTAGGATTAAATATATGTAGGTTTTCTTTTTAGATTTGTCCAAGATATTCCTCATTTTTAACAACAACAAAAAAACGCACACTAACCGACAGGAGTGGAAATTAAGAGCAATGTAGATCCATAATACCTCAGTATCATAAATGTATGTTTTATTGACCTAAGCAATAACGGCTATTTGTAAAAAAAAGAAAATACGGTATTTTATATAAATTGCAAGGACCTATTTGCTTACGTTCCGTGTTATTTTAACATCGTTTTCAACGTTTATTTTAACATTATAGGTTGAAACTCACTGATATGGATATAAACTGAATGATATTGTATTCTTGTAGAATGATAAAATAATATTTAAATTATGTTTGTCCATGTGGTAGCTTGAATTATACTTTTCAAGTTTAACATAATATATATATATATAGTGATGGGGCCTTAGAAAATAATTTGCTCTTAGCATTCGACAAAATATACAATTTTCCACGGTTTTAAATATTTCCGCGCATTTTTGATTTGGTATTCGAAAAATTAAAATAAATAAATAATTGTTTTTTAAAGTGGTTAATAGGTTTTAATATAATTCTCTGACCATGTAATATTTAATTACGCAAGGGCCGGATTTTACGCAAGTATCAATGTTCCCTCTTCGATTGTTCGTAACCATGATTTTCAAAATAATTTTACGTTTAAAATTAACACTGTATTTGGAATGCCTAGAACCCTAGTTTTTTACTTAAGTATACTTGATGCTTAGTAATTTTTACAATAGGTAATGAACTGTTTGTTATTTGAAATATTAAGTGTAAACAACACACAGCAATGCATGTAAATGTACTCAGTTGCAATATATTTTAAATTAATTATGTATATAATACAATTAATATATAATATATATGATTATATATAAATTATAAAATCGCAATATGGTTAAACGTTTATTAATTCTATTCCGTTTGTGGGTAATTATTCAATCTCATCAATACGGCCGCTGATTTAGGCAGCCCCCAGATTCAAAAGGGGTGCTAAATCAGCCACATGGCCACGGTCCAAGGCGCTGAATTATGAACCGCCCCCTATTCGAAGGGGGTGCTAAATCAGACACAGGCACAACGAACACGGTAAAAGGCGCTGAATTAGTAATGGTAAAAGAATTACTAACTATGTTAAGAATGAATTTATTAAATTTTGAGTTTTCTTAACAGTAACGATAAGTTTTGTACGTTAAGGATTTGTTTGGAAGTCCCCCCCCACCCCCCCCCCCCCCAAGCTTTTTCCAATCTCTTAACCAAAAATTTAAAATTTTAATTTAAATTTTAAAAGACTTTTGGGGCCCCGGGGAAACGTAAAGTAAAAAAATTTTTTAAAAAATTTTAAATTTTTTTCCCTCCCAAAACCATGATAAATTTTTTGAAATTCTTCGATGGTTTTAGTAAAAAATAAGAGTTATTTTTTTAAAAACCCAATACGAAAGGTATCGTAAAAAAAAAAGTTGCGGGGGGGTCAATATGGGTCTGTTCGGTCGTTTAAATTCCCCCCTTTTTTTAAACTTTTTACTTTTCCACAATTATTTACCCCGTTCCCCCTAACCAAAACAATGGTCTCATGGGGTTGTTCCCCCCAAATCTATTTGGGGGTTAATTTTGGGGATTTTTAATTTTGATTTCGTTTTTTTTAAACCCCCGATCAAAAAATTATTTTTTGGGGAAATATGTTTAAAATTATTAGGGGCAATTTAAAATTCCCAATTTGTTTTTTCCCCAAAACGAAAAAAAAAAAAGGCCTACAAAATGTTAAAGGAACAACCCCCGGGTTTAATTTTACGTTATGCCCCAAAACTCACAGTTTTAAAAACAAAAGGGGTGGTTTTTGTTAAAAAAAACAAATTGTATAAAAAAGCATTTGTATTTTAATAAAAATTGGTTTTTGTTGAATCATTGGTTTTAAAAAATAAATTTAAAAAATTTTAAAAACCCCTTTTCGTTTTAGTTGGCAAATTTGCTTTTAAAACACTTTAAACCCGGGAAAAGCCCCCTTTGTTTACAATAAAATTTCAAATTTTTTTTCCCTTCCCCCCTAAAAAATTTTTAATTTGGTAAAAAAAAGCAGGGGTTTTTTTGCCCTCTTTAAATTGAAACCTTTTCCGTTTTGGAAAGGGGGTTTTTTAACATTTTGTTAATTTTCCCCCAATTTCCCCCCCCAATTTATTTATTCCTCCCCCCCCCAGACCCCAACCCTTTTTTGGCCTTAAAAGACCAAAACCCCCTATACCTGTTTCCCCCCAATTTCCCCAAACCCAGCAAAAATTCCCCGTTTTAAAAAAAAATTTTCCCCCAACAGCTGATTTTTAAAGGGACAAACCTCCAAACATCTTAAACGTACAAACCCCCCAAAAACCCAAAATTTTTCCAAACTTTTCGTATTTAAAATTTTTTAGTGGGAAAAAACCAAATTTTTATTAGTATTTTTTTTAAAAAATTTTATGATTTTAAAATAAGATATATAAAAATAAATTTTTTTTTAATGGAATAATAATTAACAATAGCAAAAAAAAATGTCAATCAAAGTAAAAATTTTAAAAATACATATAAAATAGGGGAAAGCAACAATTTAAAAATTATAAAAATAGCAAGATTTTACTAAAGTAAAATTTGAAAAAACTGAACAAGAGAGAAAAAAGGGGTTTTTGAATAAATAATGAGTTAAAAGTCAGCGGGGCAGAACACTCTAACGAAACAAAACCATTGTGTGTTCGATTTACCTTGCAATTACAGTGCAACCCCAATCCAAAAAACTCTCTTTTTTCCCCTGAAAATTTCAAAATTTTCATTTTTAGCGTGCTTGAGCTTGGTACCAAAACCCGGGGAAAAAAATGAATGTTTTAATTAGAAAAATGTTGCTTTTTAATTTTTAAAGGTTTAGGACATATTCTATACTAATTAAATTTTTAAAACTGTAAGTACAGTAAACAAACAAAACCAATAAATATTTCTGTAAAAGAATAATATCAGCAGCACTGTTCGATTAAAAGAAATAAAACCATGTCAATATTGAGCCAAGAAAATATATTACTGTAAAATCCCAATAAATACTGTCTTATATTATTTGTTTGTGATCAATGGCAGTTTTCGGACATTAAATTCCATGTGACCACCCTAATATATGTTTTGTTCATCACAATACTGTAATGACACCAGAATAATTTGTTATTTTTTAATTGTTTGAAGTTTAAAATTATTCATATTAATTAATTTCGGGATATAGTACCCGAAACAATCTTCTATATATAGTAACATCTGGTTGACCACTTTTTTAATGTGCCAATGGTCTCTAATATTCGTTAAAATTGGAACAAAAAACAAACTGAAATTAAAAACAAACAAACATGAATTGGCTATGTTGCTACCAGCAGGTATGCACAGAGAAATTATTTGGATCTCTTCACACAAACATGACTGAATATTCTAATGAGTCTAGTTCCGTGTAACAGCTTCAGACTCCAGACGATGGTACTAAGAGGGGAAGTGAGCCTAATGAACATTCAAATTTTAATCAACCCTTTCTATAAAAGCTGACTTTAGAATGTAGAATACTCTCCGGTTTCCATGTATATTTTTTTTATGTTTATTTTGAAGTTCTCCTCTTAAAAATTTATGGGATTTCTCCAGAAGAACCTCAAAGATTTCAGGATTCAATTTTTTGGCGACAGCGTCAATATTTCAGGCAATGCACTAAGGAGGAACATGAACCGGAGCTTAAACCTCAAGATTTTAGATTGATTAACCCGTCCTCTCAATAGCTACGTTTAAGTGTAAAATTAATAATTATACACGAATAGCCAAAATTAGATGCCCCACATAAGATTAAATCTGTAAAAAATGTTCTATACATTGCATGTTTATAAGCATATTTAACAAATATGTAAATAAATAAGTATCAAATTATAAGGGCAGCTTAATCTAAAATAACTGCAATCAGTTCTATTTAATTCTGTTGACCTGAACAATGTCACCTCACAACCTAAACGTTAATAGAAAAGCGTGTAAAAACAAGTGAGAAACGTAGCATGTGTGTGAGTTTAGATCCCTTTGAAAGCAAATATCCTCTGTTGAAAGACATAACTTAATTTGCTTTTGACTACTTTGGAAAGAGAAAAGGGTAATTAATACAACTCTTTTTTTATATTTTCAATAAAACATTCTACATTACTAAAGCTATAATACCAATTGCTGCTATTATAATTAACAACCCTAATAAACAGTTTAAACATTAGCCGTCGGAAGAAAGTTTAGGTAAAAATTGTATTGTATTGAGTGACAATAAAAGCAACGAAAACAAGAACTAAATACTTAACCTATTAATTTGAATATTCTAGGATGGGTTTTCAGTCTTATTTATAGCCCTTTAGGTTTAATGTGGTTTAATTGCGATAGTATACATTTTAGAATATCATTGACTACGTATCCAAAAATTGTAGTAGCCCATTAAAATAAGAATTGGAAGAAATTCTCTAAATTTTTTACGCTCCGAAATACATGTAGTAAAACAAATTCCTTTACTAATATTAAATGGGTTTTTATTATTGGTCTCTCAATTCTAATGCTTTTTACGCAGTTTAATTATCCCTCTTTGTAATTGTAGGAGATCAAATCTATATTTTATTGAACTAGATTAAATCAAGGTACAGCAACTGATTAAACTCTTTTTATTAATTGCTCAAAATCATCCTTAGAAACATGTTCAGAGGATTAAGAATGGAGAGTGAGTGTGGCTGTCTACAAACAGGAGGTGATCGATGGGCATGGGAGATTGCTGAGAGGGTGTTGCGTTCTCTCCATATTTTTAACAACAATATTAGTTTCTCTTATTAGTATAATTACCTAGTGAACGTCTCCACTTCACATGTTTCTGATGGATACTCCACAACTTGTTAATCTAATAATTCTAAATAGTAAAAAGTTTATTATATTACTTTCGACTATAATTATACTAGTTAATTCTTTTTCATTAAAACCTACAATGTATATATAGTTTTAAGTACCTCGTTGTAAGAAGTTTTTTCATTTTGTATTTATTAGATTAATGTGTGTGAAAACTGTTTCCGTTGTATTCCTTCCCTGCTCACAGACCTACATTCTTTGGCGGGATTATTACTGTATTTCAAATTGTATTTTTTAAAGTGTGCTTTTTTAAAAGGAAATAAATGTAGATTTTTTGAATTTGATGTGAAATGCGTGCATATATTTTACACATATAAAACACAACTCAAAGCGCTGTCCAACCAATTAATTTATCATTTCTGTCTTCAATAAGGTTAAAGTTTCACTTTATGAAGAGACTAAAAAAATACAAATAAAATAACCTATTTCCCACTACATCAGTTTTTTTTCCTCATATTATTCCATTAGAACTCAAACTCGAACTGAAATATATTTTGCATTCCATTATTGTATTAATGTATTCAATAAATATTGATAGCTTACATACGAGGGTGCTTCTTGGGTCAACACATTTTCGCAGACATGGTCAACAAACCAACCCATTTGTGTGTGGCCTATTACCACAATACTTCCAGCATTTGTGGGGTATTAGCTTTTAAAATGGAATATGTAATGGTGACTGATATATATTTTATTTTATAAAATTATATAATATATATATATAATATAAATAGATATATAAATAATTGTAAAATGAAGCTAATTCTATTTTAAGTCTCATTTTGAGACTAATGTATAGGATTAATAATGTAGCCCAAAATAGTGCTGCTCTTAATGTATTAGAAAGTATAACTTGCTATTAAAAGGAAAAAGAAGAGTAAAAAAAATATAGACATGTAATTTTACAACATTTTTATTATAAAATAGAGGAATGGACTCTTAGGGATTCTTGAACCTGAAATTTCACTAAACAATAAAAACAATATACAAATGAACTCTCAATAATTATCCCAAATAGTATAATAATATCTACGTTTAGAAACACAAACAAGAATTTGATTATAATCAGTGGGAAGAAGTTAATCATGAGTAAGTTTTAATGCTTAGGAACAAAACTTGTTTACTTAACGCACAGGAATGTCTAAAAAGATTTGAGCGTTGTATTAAAACAAGCTCTCACAAACGTTAAAACATTTCATAAGCACTGAAAAATATGTAACAGTGTATGCACAGAATATTATTGAGACAAAATATTTATCGTCAATTCGGCTGAATCTTTACTTTTGTAGAGTTTCTAAATAATTGTCACAATGTATGGATGGGACATGATTATATTGTTCTTCCCCATTTATGCTAATAGCTTTATAATTAATTGATAGCCAAATAACATATTTATTGCGGAAGGAAACAAGATTATCGAACTTTTTTGGTACTGAAGTGTTAACCACCAATTACTGGAAGAATGCACTTTTGGTACAGTTTTTTTTTCAAACTAATTGAACCTTCATAAATTACATTTCGTTGTGAGCGAAGTTTAGAGTGACTAAAGTGTTACTTGGTGATTTTAAATATCATCAAAGCAATAATTTGATTAAGAGATCGTTTTATAAATAATTTAAATTTAATTGAATTTTATTTCGGCCTAGGCCTGCATGTAAATGAACAGTATAAAATCCAATCCATTACAATAAATAAGAAGAATTTCAAAAATTATTATATACTCTAGCATTTGTACTATTTATATTATTCCCAACTAAAAAAATATTACATAAATTAACATAAAGCCCTCAAAGTGCCTTCGGCACAACTTTCAACCCTTTTTTGTTTTTGTTGAACAGTAGAATTATCTGTAGACAATTAAAAAAAACTGTCGTCCCTCCACCATTTCAAAACACAAGCATGTCGGTTAAAATTATGAAGAAAAAGGAAGGAAAAAGTACTCTTTAATTAAGAAAATTGGCTTAAAAAAATTTTTAAAATAAATCCATTTTTAAAATTTAACTTTTTCCAAAAATTTAAAAAGGGGGAAACTTCGGTATTAAAAATTAAAAAACAAAAAATTGATTTTAAAAGGGGAACTAAGATTTTTAAACAAAAGAAATTAGCTCAACGTTCATAGCTTAAAATAAAATTTAAAAAAAAGGTTACAAAATTTGAATAAAAAAAACATTTTAAAAAAAAAACTTTTAAAACGTTATCTTTAAACCTTATGTTATAAAAAACTTTATAGTACGATTCAGTTAAAAAACCCCCAATTTTTTTAACCCTTTTTTAAAAGGGGGGGGGGGAGATTTTTTAAGGGGTCACATGGGGGGTTTAAGTTACAGCTCAAAAGAAATATAAAGGGGTTTTTTGGGTTTTACTGAAGCATGTCCCCAGCAAAAGAATAAAATAACAAAAACATTCGACAAAAGTATTGCTGACGTAGGGTGGAGATAAAAGTAGAAAGTTGTATAGACTGTCCAACCTCCAATTTTCTCCATAACCGCAGAAAAACCTCTGCCTGACAACATTGCGGGCTACACTTGAAAAAAAGTATCCTGTTTGAGTCCCAGGATGGGATTTTTCCTACAAAAAAAATGCCATTTTAATAATTTTAACAATTTTTTAAGAGATATTGATGATATGAACATTTTAAGTAACGGCGAGGCTCAGGGGGTGGTTTCTTTGAGATATCAAAAAATCTTTTTTAAAAATTTTGGTTTTTGGGAAAAAAAACTAAAATTGCTTTTTTTCAAACAAATTCCAAAAATAATAGTTTTGTGGGGGGAAAAACAAAAAATGTGCGTGCGGGGCTTGCAATAAACCAACCAAAAAAACAGGGGGCTGACTTCTTTTACTTGCTCGGGGAAAAAACAAATTTTTTTCTATTCTAAAACCCAATGGGGGGAAAAAGGGTCATTTAAAAATATATTTTTTAAAAAACAGAAGTGGAAAATTTAAAATCAAAAATTAAATTTTCTTTTGATTCCCGAGCGTAAAAACGTATGAAATTCCCCGGAAAATTTGGTGGCGAAAGAGGCTTTGGTAAAACCCCCAAATATGTAAAGCGGGGGTTTTTATGTGTGGTTTTTTGTGTGGGGGTTTTGTGTGTGTTTTTTGTGGTTTTTTGTTTTGTGTTTTGTGTCACCGCTCTTAAAAAAAAATTCCAGATTCGAAAAAAAATTTTATGAAAAAATACGAAGTGGGAATAATTTTAATTTTTTTTGGACAAAAAAACATTAAAAAGCAATTTTTTTAAAAAAAAAGAAAATATTTTTTTTTGAAACAAAAAAAACCATATACATTATATAAAAATTAAAATTTTAAAACCGCAAAACCGTAAAGCAGGGGGTTTTTCAAGAAAACCTTGATACAAAACAAAAAACCCTCAAAGGGGGGCTGAATGAAAATTTTAAAAGTCCTTTTATTAGCCTTAAAAGTTTTTACTTACAGATAAAAAAAATTCCTTTAATGTGTTTTGGGGTGAATAAACTTCTTTCCCCCCGCACAACAAAACCCTCCAACATAGACAAAACCCTTAAAAAAAAAGGGCATGGGGTCTGGACATTATTACGTTTTAAAAAAATTTTTTTAAGGGGAATTTTATAACGCTAATTTTTTCAAAAAAAATTACCTTTTTAATTTCCCCTAAAAATTCATTGGGGTTAAAATTTCTTAACTTCTTATTTAAATTTTTAAAACTAAAAAAAAAAATAGTTTTTTTACGCAGTACTGTAAATAAAAATTGCTCAGCTATTACTCACTGCAGAAAACAAAATTTTTTTGTTAACAAAGGTAGAAAATTTTTTTTAAAAAATTTGAATTTTTTTTTAAAAAAGTAAAAAAATTTTTGTTTTTTTAGGAATAAGGGTTTCCCCAAACCCCAAATATCCAATTTTCCCGAAAAAACCATTTAAAAATTACAAAATGGAAATTAACCCCTTTAACCCCCAAAAAACCGGCCCTACCCCCATTTAAAAATTTCCCCTTTTTTTTTTCCCTTTTCCATTGGGAATAAAATTAAACATTAAACCAAAAAACCCCTAATAAAATTTTCCCCAATTTTTAATATGCCTGAATAAAATCACTTGGGTTAAATAATAAACCCCAAACCCCCCAATTTCAAAAGAAATTTTTAACCCCTCCCAAAAAAAATTTAAAAAATAAGGAAAATTTACTACCCAAATTTTAAATTCCCCCAAAAAAAAAAACCCCCCCCCTTTAACCCCCCCCTTTTAAAGGAAATGTTTAAATTTTTTTTAAAACCCCCAAAAAAACCATAAAAAAACCCCCAAACCCCTAATCCCCTTTATCAAACCCTTTTTTTTAAAAATCCCCCCAAAAAAATTTTTAAAAAAATAGAAACCCCAAAACCCAAAAAAAAAAAAAAAAAGGAAAATAAAATTTTTAATTGGGAAAACCCCCAAAACCCCCCCGAAAAGAACAAAACTCAAAAAACAAGGACCTTTTTCATTTTTAACCCCCTCCTTAATTAATTGGCCCCCTATTAATTTAAAAATCCTGGGGGGAAAAACCAATAAGCAGGGAAAAAGACAAACCATTTCTGGTTTCAATTTCCCCAGACCCCCCTTTTTAAAAGGTTTTAACAAAAAACCCTTGCGTTTTTTTTCCCCCCCCAACTAAAATTTAAAACCCCCAATTTTTTAAATTCCCCCCAAATTTTTAAAAAACAAAACCCCCCCCAAAATTTCCAAAAAATAATTTTTTTTAAAAATTCCCAAGGAAAAAAAACCCAAATCTCTTTTTCTCCCCCTTTCCGTGGCCCCAAAAAAAAGCCGCCAACTTTTTCCCTTTCAGTTAAGGTAAAAAACAAAAACCCCGTAAAATTTTAAAAAAACATTGGAAAATAAAATAAAAATTTGATAAATTTTAAAATTAATAAAAATTTTATAATTGGGGAAAAAAGGGGATTAAGGGCATAAAAAAATTTTAAATATAAGTGTTTTTAATTAAATTTTGATTTTAAAAAATCAGGGTTCCCAAATTTCCAAAACCCCAAATAAATTTTTAAACCAAATTTTAATTTTACAAAAAATTTTTTAAAAAATTTTTAAAACGGGTGGGGCTTTTTTCCTTGGGGGCCCCCCCCGACCTGAATTTTTTTTTAAAATACGGCTTGAACTTCTAAAAAGTTTTGAACAAATTTTGTTTAAATTTTTTTCCAGTTCTAAAAATTAATTATTTTTAATTTTAAAAATTTCCCGGTTTCTAGAAAAAACCAGAAAATTCAAAAATTTTTTTTAAAATTTTCCCTTTAAAAAAAGCCAAACCTTTTCTTTATTTCAAATCCCCATTTCCCCCAAATTTTGTAAAAGAAAAAAAAACTCAAAAAAAAAATTGGTTTAAAAATAAACCCTTTACAAATAATTTTAAAAAGAAAAAGAAAATTTTCAGTAATATAAAAAAATTTCCCCAAAAATTAAGTTTATTCCTTTTTAATTAAAGAATTTATATTTTGGGGCCCCCAATTTTAAAAACGAAAATTTTTAAATTTAAAAAATTTTCAAATTTGGCAAAGTTTTGGGTTAAAAATTTAAAGCCACTTTTTTTCCTTTTCCCCCATATTTTGAAAAAATAAATAAAGTCACACTAAAAAAATATTGTGGGTTTTTTTTGTTATTGCCTTTCCGAAACCAACCCCCAAATTAGGGGTTTTTTTCAAATTTTTTTTCCCCTTTAAAAAACGGGGAAAGCAATTTAATTAAATTTTAATTTTCCCAACAAAAAAAATTTTTTTAAAACGAAAACATTTTTAAAATTTTTAAAACCATTTTTTAATTTTTTAATAAAATAAATATTTTAAATAATTTCAAAAAAAGTATTTAAAACCCCTTTTAGCAAAAAAAATTTAAAATAAAAAAGGAACAAATGAAAAAATTAGTCCTTATTTAAAAAATTTATTTGGTAGCATAAGGGGAACAAAATTTTACCAAAAGGAAATAAAAAGATTTAAAATTGGGGAATTTTTTTAAAATTTTACTTTAAATTTAAAAATAAAATTGGGAAACCAAAATTTTTAATTCCTTTTAAAAATTAATCACATCAAAATTTGAACCCCCCGACCCCTATGGGTTTTTTCAATTTTTAAAATAAATGGAAAGGAGGAAATTTTTTAATGTTCACAAAAAAACAATTTTCCCCGGAAAAATAAATTAACCAATTTAAATTTTTTAAAAAATTTTATTATTAATTTTATTAAATTTTTTTAAAAAAATTTTAAAATTTAACGAAAAATTTTTATTTAAAAAAAAAAAAAATTTTTTTGTCCTGGGGCCAAAAACAAAAAGATTTGGGAAAAAAGGCTAAAAAAAAATTTAAAAAACAACCTTAAATTTAAAATTTTGCCCTTTAAAAAAAAAAAATGCCAACATTAGGAAAAAAGGAAAAACCCTTATTAAAAAAAATTTTTTTATAAAATTTTGGAACCTTTTTTATTTTCCAAAAAAAGAAAATAATTTAAAAAAAATTTTTAAAGAATTTGCACTGGGGGCCAAAAAAAAAAAAAAAAAAAAAAAAAAAAAACCACGACTGTAGAAGAAAACAAAAATATCCGTGAAACTTTAAAAAAGCTTTAAATTCAAAACCTATGAAAAAGAAAAGTTCATCATGAAAAAGGGAAAATAGATATATTTGGCCAAATCAACATTTAAAAAAAATTTTAAAAACCATTTAGCTGTAATTTTTTTAATTAAAATCCCACACAAAATATTGGTTTTTCCCATGGGTTTTTATTCAGGGAGAAAATGTTTTTTTAAAGGTTTGTAAACTACTGGGTTTTCCGAAAAAAAAAACTTTCCCTAAATAGTTATTAAGTATTTTGCAGCTTTTAAATGGGAAACAAACAATTGTTTTTTAATAGTGGGTTTTAAAAAACGGATTTTTTAAGGGAAAAATTTGGGAAAAACATCCAAAATATACCCCAAAAACAAATTTGGCTACCCCAAAATTTTTAAAAAACCCTTTTTTAAGGGGAGGTCACTACAAAAACCCCACTACTGTTCCCCTTTAAATAGCGAACATGTTTTTTTCCCTTTAAACTGGTTTTAAAATTTGGGTTATATACAATTTAATTATATATATATGGGGGTTTTAAAAAAAAAAATATGTATAAAAAAAACCCCAAACATACAGAAAAACGAAAAACCCTATAAACCTGTAACAGAAACCATAGAATTTTTCTAAAAACCATAGGAAAAAGACCTCCCCCCCAAAAAACCAAAACTAAAAACCCCTTTATCTCATTAAAGATTTAAAGTATATCCGTCCGCCTTTTTTGCTAAATTTTTCATTTATAAAACCCAAAGAAATTTATATTAATTTTTTGGGCTGAAAACCAAAAAACAAATTTTTTCTAAACCTCAAATTTTTAAATATATTGTTCTTTTAAAGTAAAGGGTTTGGTTACATCATGTTACAAAAAAAGCGGCCTTTAAAAAATTTGGGTAGAATAAAGTGTAAATTAAAAATATCTAGGGGGAAAAGCCCAAAGTTCTTTAATTTAAATTTGATTACCGTTTTTAAAAGTAATTCATGGCAATAACAATAAAACCTAAATTTTTGAAAACTGTTTTTCAAATCCATTTCAACAAAAAAGACAAAATTGAAAGGGCCCTGAATTTTTGAGTCACTAACTCCCTTTTGTCTGGAAAAAAAATTTTAGTTTTAACAAATTATTTGTACATAACAGCCCAAAACACTGGGTTTTAAAAGGGATATTGTCTAAAATTTTCTTTTTTTAAGGGGGGTTGTAAAAGGGGTTTAATTTTTACTCCTAAGAATAAAAATGTGATTTTCCCCGGGAAAAATAAAAAAAAGATTTTAAAAATGGGTTTTGGTATTCCTAACATATATTTTTTTGGGATTTTTTCCCTTCCCAAAGCTTAAAATAAAAGGGAAAAAAAGGGGTAAGTAAAACCCTTCCCAAATGGTTTACGTAGAACAAATTCATTTTAAAAAACGGGACAAACAGGTAAAGCCAAAGGCGTCAGCACGTTTTCCCCCCCCCTTACAAACATTCCCTTCCCCTTTTTTGTTTTAAAATGACCCTGCCGGGCCCTGCCAAATGTTGAAACCCAAAATTTCTTTAACCCCTTAATCTCATTTCATCCACACAGTTTGTGGGAGTAAGTGACGATAAATGCCACTCTAAATTTTGCGAATACCCTTTGGGGCTTCACATTTAACTTGGGGAATCATACATTAGGCATGACTTTTTAAATTTTCTGGGTTGTTCTGATATCCCGCCTGATTAGTAATTTCATCGCCATGCCTTGATTTTTTTTACCCCCAAAAACCGAAAAATACTTAGGAAAAGTGTTCTAAAAACAAGAAATTTCTCCTTAATTTTCCCAAAACGGCCTTTCCCTCTTAATCCCCGGGGTTAGTGAGATTTTAAAAAATTTTGGATAAAAATTTTTTTTAAAAAATTTTTTCCCCGTTTTTTTATATTAACCCCAAGATAGACAAGTAGACAAACTTAAATATTAGGTTTTTGTTTTGATTTCTCATGATATACATTCCTTTCTTTCTTGTAAATTATTTTGAAAAGAACCGGGAATTTTAAAACTAAAGGAGTTGGTAGAAATAATTTTTTTCAGTTAACAATTACATAATACACCTATAAAAGTGGGGTAACGTCATGGTAAAAGAGCATAGTAAAGATTAAACAGCATTTTTGGGGAAAAACGTTTTTTTTTTTCAAATGTAACGTACTTTATGGATCCATAGGGTTTTAAGTTTGGGAAAAAATTTATTTATTATAGGGAAAAATTAAATCTACTCAAAAAAAATCCTCTTAATAGTTGAAAAAGGACATACGTATTTAAAATTTGGGGGAAAATGAGGTCCCATTCTATAGATCTTCAATTTTTTTTTTAGGTCGTTTTAAATTTTAAACTTTTCGCCTTTGGGGAAAAATCCCCCAATTATTTACAATTAAATTTTATTAAACCCGCTTTTTGGGCGAGGATCATGGACCCCCTTCTTTCTGGGGGGAACCCCGTTGGATGATTTTTTCGGGGGTGCTTGCAGTGACAGGGGAGGTTAGGGATTGTGTTTTAAAACCCGTTGTGGAATTGTTATTTTTAAATTTTTTTCTTTTAACCCTTGTTAGCCTTTTTTTTTTTAAAAAACTGTTTTTAAAAATTTTTAATTTAAAAAAAAATACTTAAAAGTTCGGGGGGAGTTATTTTAAAGAGAATCAAGTAATTGTGTTTATTAAAATTAATAAAAAGTAAAAGGGTGGTAAAAATTTTTCAAAGGTTTTTTTGTACTCAATTAAAAATAAATGAAAAAGTAAAATGATATGAGGTTGATATAAAAAAGGGCTTACATCCCTAATTTCCCGTACTGCATAATTTTAAAAAAAACATTTTTTTATTAATTTTCATTTTCTTAAAACCTCGGGAAATATATATAAATAAATTTTAAATTTAAAAATGAATTTACAGAAAATACTTAATCCCCAAAAAATTTTCCCAACAAAAATCTCTCCCCTTGCCAGGGGGTTTACTACCATTACAACCAAAAAAGCGATTAAAGTTTACAATTAATTATTTTTGTACTTGTCCGATTCCCGGGCACATATGTAATTTAAAAAACCCCAAAAAAACAAAATATCGCAACACCCAAATAAGGGGACCCCTTTCAAACGACTTTGGGTTTAAAATTATCAAAATTTGGGATTATTTTAAAGGTCCCCTCCCCATGTTTACATCAAAAAATAAAAAAAAATTTAAAAATTTATTGTCTGAATTGTTGAAAAATCTAAAAAAAAATTTTTAAAGGCAAAGTAAGACTTTTCAGTTTCCCCAATTTTAAAATACTGGAATTTGCGGGCTGTGTCCAAATTGACGTAGAAAAAGTGGTTTGGGTTTCGTGGGAAATTGACACTTCCCCCCCCGCCGTACTCTTTACTTCCACTTTTTTGGGGGACATTGGTAGTGTAAATATTGTTTTTTTTGTAAGTAGTAAGAAAAATATTGAATTTTTTAGCACAAACTGGTTAGTGAATTAAGTATTTTTTTCAAACACCCTCGTAAAAAAATCTTACACGTAAATTCAAAAATTTCCACCCTTTATTACTAGATACTTTAATTTTTAAAAAAAAAAATTTTAATAAGAAAATTTACTTTTTAAAATTTTTTGAAATATCCCCCTACTAATAGCCAACACAAAACTATTAAAAATTAAAAAGGGATATTAAATTTTCGGGTTTTTGCACCACAGTAAATAAAAATAAAATTTTTAATTTTTGGTTTAAAAAAAACTATTCAAATTTTCTATTCAGTGCAGATGGTTTTTTTCAAAATTTTAAAATTTTAAAGGGAAAATTTTTTTGGAAACAAATTACCTAAAGTGGGGCAAATCTCTTGCAAGGCCAATCAAACCTACTTGCAAAAATATTTTTTAACCCCTAAATGTTTTCAGGGCAACAGAAAAATTTTTTTTCTTAACCGTGGTCATTTTTTTTCATGAAATTTTTTATAAACACTTTTTGGTTAAGAAAATATGTTTTTTAATGTAAAATCGTTATGTATACGATCAAATTTTAAAGTCTATCCCGGGTTTTTTAAAAACGTGCCAAGGTCCAACGTGGGGGTTCGGGTTGTTAACCCCCGTTTTGTCCCCTATAAAAAAAATTTTTATTTTAAATTATTAATTTAAAAATCCAATTTAAAAAACTACAAATTTGTTTAAAAAAAGAATTAAAAACTGCAAAAAAAAGTGCAAATTTAAAACGTATGTGTGTTTTTTTTAATAAACTAACACAATAATAGTCCCCTTTTAATTAATAAAAGTTTATATAGAGCAAATTTTTTTCCAAAAGAGCATGTAACTTAATAACATATGTCTATGAAAATAACAATGTAAAAAAAATTTTCACACAACCAAAGGAAATTAATAAACATAAAAACCCTTTCACCACATATTTCTAAACAACGAACAGTTGGCAATAAAATATTGGCCCCATAGGCCCTATTTCAGTTGTTATCCAAAATTTAAAGCCCCAGGGGAAATGGGGCCCCACCCCCCTTTCCCTGACTTTTACCCGCTCTAGTAACCTGTAAAACACTGTGATTTAAGGGCCCCAGCACACCCCAAACCCCCTACAAGCTCTTTTTTAAAACGCATATATTAAATTTAAAAATTTAAACGAATTTTTTCCCAAGGGTTTTTTATTTTTGCAGCTCTAGGTAAACCAGACACCTCGGGATTAATTTTTTAAAATTCTATAGCTTGGGAAATTTTATAAGTTCCATTCTCCCTTGGGAGTATCCTTGATATACCTTGATTAACTTGATATCCAAATAAAAGCATCAAACAAATTAAAAAACAACTCAGTAAAAACCGAAATTTTTTAAAGGGGCAGAAATGGTTGGGTTTTTTTTTGGCCTTTTAAAAAAAAAAATTTTTTAAAAATTTTTTTAAAAAAAGGCTGAAAAACACAAATTTAAAATTTCTGTTAAAAAACGAATTTTGAAGGTTTAGGGGGGGGGAATTCCCTGGGCATTTTTTTTTAATCTTTCAATTTAATTTAAAAAAAAAGTAACACAAATTTTGGGAATAAAACCCAAATATAGCACATTTTTAAAACCCCGGGGTTTTTTTCCCTTTACAATTTTTGAATCCCTCAAAATTTCAAACCTTTTAAAAAAAAGAATGATGGTGAAACATAATACAAAACAGGGCAATAACAAAACCCAAAAAGTTTTATTTCACAAAATTTTAAACCGATTTAAACGTTTGATATTAATTTTTTTTTTTATTTTTTTAAAAATACTAATTTAAAAGATGATGGTTTTTAAAAATTATAAGAAAAAGTATATATAAGACGTGATAAAAGGCGGGAAAATATTTTTTTACCCTTCAAAACTGTTTTTTAAAAATTTTAAAGTTAATAATTAAAAAAATAAATTTTAAAAACTGGTGCCCCCAAAAATTAGAATTTAAACTGACATTTTAAAATCTCATAATCAATTTTTAAATATTTTGGTTTTATATAATGAATTAATTTTAATTTAAAAAGGGCCAAAATTTTTTTTAGGGGGAATTTAAAGACAGTAAACCACTAAAATTTTAATTTTTATTCTCGTTGAATATACAATGATTAAAAAAGGTTTAAACATTAAAACTAATAAGTAAGTGAAACTAAAAGGGAATTTTTATAAAAATTGGGAATTAAAAAATATTTAAACTAGTTATTATTAATGTTACCTATACACATTCCTGACTCCAAAAAAAATTAATCGAACCCGAAAATAAATTTCCGAACTAGAATGACCCGCTTTAAACATAGATATTTCGAATGGTTTGCTAACATCGCTTACCCTTTGCTCCGTAACCCAAAATAACTTTAACGTTATAATTGCCTACTTTGGGTAAAAGGCCCTTAGTGGTTTTTCAAAAAGTTCCGACTTTAAAAAAAAGCAAAGAAATAATTTCCCCAAATATTAAAGGAAACTTAAAAGGTACAAAAACCTTTGTTTTGGGAAGGGTTTTTTTTTGACGGTTTGGGAAAAAACCCCGGGGTTTTTCTTCATAACGGGACATATTTCGAATTTTTATTTTTTTTGCTGGTGCCTGCAACAAAAAAAAACAAACTGTTAAAAATTGACCTACAAAACTAGATGACCCCCAATGATTTTCCTGAGTTTTTAGACTATAACCTAGTTAAGTTTGGTAGTGCAAAGTGCAATTTCCAAACAACGAACTTTTCCCGTCGCTCTCAATAGTTTCCTTTAACATATTTTAACTAATTTTTTTCCTTAAAATACTTTTTAAAAAATGAAGGTTTTTGAAAATTTTCTGGAAAAATAAGATGATACCCTATTATAGTGGAAACTGAAAAAAAACAATTTTTTAAATAAAACGAAAATTTTTCTTTTTACCCCTCGGGGTCCTTGAACCCCGGCTCGAATAATTATTGCCCTTGACCTAAAATTTTCCTTTTGGCTAAATTTTTTTTAAATTTTACTCAAATTTTTTTGAAATTCAAACTATTCCATAGCAGTCCCTTTTCCCTCTAAAATATTTGATTTCAAACCTTTATCAATTTGTTTTTCTAGTTTAACAAACCCAGAAAACCTTAGTTTTTTTATTGATCCATCGCAAAAAAATCTTTTTTTTCAATTAAATTTTTTTTAAAAGAAATCCCGTTTCAATATATTCAAAAATTTCATTCAATAAAAAATTTAAAAAAAAACCCTTTCCCTAACGATTTTAAAAAAAGTTTTTGAAAAATGGAATGTTCCCCGTTTGTAAGGGGGCAATGGCGAGTAAATTTTTAAAAAATTTAAATTTAAAGAGAGATTGAAATTGTCCCACTTCCAGGGCTGTATATTTATTGGGGCCGATGAAAATTCAAATTTATTTTTGTCTTTAAATGGGTTTTAAATTTTAAAAAACCAAGCTAAGATGAAATATGATATGCAATAAAATACAGTGGACCTATTTCAATAACCCTTTCCATGTTTGAAACCCGCTACAAAAATAATGGCAAAGATGATCGAATATTTTATCAGGAAAAAAATTTTTATTTTCCCTTTTGAAAAAAACCGAGGGTGTGATGGATAAAAAAAACATTCGTTTTCGAAAATTTTGGACTAGAAACAAAAAATTTTTTTGCTTAAAATGTTAAAATAAAATTTAAAAGGATCATAATGCGCTGAAATAATTTTTTCACGGGAATTTTAAAAACTTGAAATTTTATTATTTTCCCTTAAAGCAGTGGTATCTTCAGCCAAAAAAAGGAATATACAGTATACACACAACTGGAAAAAAAATAACAACAACGAACAAAACAACACCCCAACTCCCCCTCTAATATTTCCTAGACTAACCATGGTAAAAGGAAAAATTTGTGTTTAAATTAGGTTTTTGTTAAGTTTTATTACCAGTCTGAATGTATTCCAAAATTTTTCAATAAAAATGGCCGTTTTACCCGGGTTTTTTTATATGACCCATCACGTCTAAATACCAAATACACCCCCAAAATGTAAAGGTAAAATTTAATTCAATTTAAAATTTTTATAATGAGTTGGGCCTTTCAAAAAGTACAATATTTAAAAAAAAACCTTTTTAGGTGAACCCGTCGATAACAATCATTACAGTTGAAGATGGCTGCCATTTTAAAATTTTTCAAATAAATTTGAACGAAATACTTTAATAAATTTTTAGATCGTCAATTTTGTTAAATTACAAAAATATTTATAAATTTTTTTGTAAAATAAAAAAATTAACCTTCCAACTACAAATACAAATCGTATCTCTACCTAACCATACGTGGTGTTTGCTTTTTTCCATTTACCCCTTTTTTAGTTGAACTTTATATAAAACATATTTTTCGCAACCCTGTTACTCGTTTTTTTGGGTTTTAAAAACTTTTAAAAATCCGATGTTCTAGTAACTAAATTATTACGTATTATTAACCAAAATTTGGGACCCCGTAAAAAAAAGTTTTTTTTTCTTCGCGAAATTTGTAAAAAGCCGTTCCTGCTTGCCAAGTAGGGATCTCGTGTGCCTTTTCCGCGAGTTTAACCCTTTGAGTCTCTGGGGTTTTTATTTTTTTTAGGGTTTCAACTTCAATGCTTTTCCCGCATTCATGTTTTTAAACCCTTTTAGTCCCACTAATCTTCATTTTTTCCCACTAAAAGGGGGCAATGTAAGGCCCCAAAATGCGGCGCTCACCAAATTTTGAGCCCACATCAACTTGAAAGGGTGTGAAGTTTTAAAGTTTTAATAATTATTATGTTTTTAAAAGCAAAATTTCCATAAAAAACAATTTGGGAAACCCTTTGGTCCCACCCCCAAAAGATATTAATTTTTGGGTTTATTAAACCCCTCTATTTGCCAGCAACGCGGCAGTAAAATTTTTTTTATTTTAACACTAGGAAAGGTCCCTTTTTATTTTTTTTTGCCCCCAATAAACATATAAGTAAACTTTGAAACTCGAGTATTTATTTTCAAAGGGGCCTCACGGTAACCAACCCCCCGTATTTGGGTTTATTCGGTACCGTCCCCAATTTTTCCCGGGAAAAAAAAATTTTTCGAGTTTGAAAAATAAAGAGTTGGTTTGTTCCCTTGTTCCCCCCTTATTAACGGTTTAAAATCCAAAACAACACAGCCGCATTTTACTTAGGCCTACTTGGATGGCCCTTTTATGCAAATTTCCTTTTTTTAAAATTTTTTTGGCAAAGATTATTCCCGATAGGAAAGGTGTAGCCCCCTCCCCCCTAATTTTCAAATATTGAAAACCAATACCCCCCTTATTAAAGATATAAAAGATCCTTTTAAATTTATTTGCTTTTTAATTTTTCTTCTTAAATGAGAAACTCAAGTAAGAGTAAAAAGGGTTGGGGTAGTTCTTGCCCCCAATTATTTTCAATATCTGGATTTAAACACCTCACCAAAGCACTACCTATTTTTATGGGAATTTCCCCCCCTTTTTTTTGGGTTTAAAAATTTTCCCGTTTTTTTAATTTTTTTTCGCAAAATTTAAGCTTATAAAAGAGTTTAAAAGGGCCGGGCATCACTCAATTAAAATTTAAAAGTCGAGGGCGAACACTGTTTTAAATTACTTAAATTGATGGAAAATTTGTAGTTAAATTTAAAAAGCCCTTTTTTTCATTTTTTTTAATATAAATTTTGGCAAGATCAGATACCCTTTGGCACTTAAAAAAACATACACTTTTGCTTTCTTTTTTTTTTTCCCCTTATTATTTTTAAAAAACTTTGGTTTTTTATTCCCCTGAAAAATTTTAAGTAAAGGGAAAAAAATGTGTTTTACAAAATATGTATTGAAGTATTATTATTTTTTAAAAATAAATAAAAGTTAATAAAGTGAATTTTTTCCTTAAAAAAGTTTGAAAAAATTTAATATCAACACAAAAATCCCTTTTTTCATTATAAGTTTAAAATTGTTTTAAAATGTTAATTTGTTCAAAATGCTATCTATTTTCGCAAACCCTTTTATTTAAAACTCTTTAATCAAAAAAAAAAGGCAATCAAAAGTATTCTTTTTAAAAGGGGGTTGGGTTCCCTTTCAAATGCTTTTGGGTTTTCTAAAAGACAAAAAAAAAACATAAAAGTTCTTTTTCCCTTTAAAAAAATACTTTAATAACAATAAAGTAAAAAAAAACTAAATCCCTCCCTTTTTTAATAATAAAATAAATGGAAGGAAAATAAAAATTTAATTTAAATAATTTTTAAATATATTACTATGGCCAAAAAATTTAAAAAAAAACGAATAAATAAAGATATTTTATATAAAAATTAAATATATTTACGGGGATCCCCAATAAGGAAAAAATTAACGTAAATTTTTTTTGGTTTGTTTTTAAAAATTTACGGGGAAATTTTAAAAAACAAAAATTATTTTTAAACCTATTTAAATTTTAAAATTTCCAAAAAATCCATTTTAAAAATTCGAATTTGATATTTTGCAATTTTTTTCAACATTATTTTCTTTACAAAATAATTTTATTTTTAAAAAAAAAAAATTTAGAAAAAACCAAAATAGTTTGAAATGATTTAAATTTTTTCCAATTCTTCCCTAAAATTGTACAAAAAAATTTTTTTCATTTCTGTAATAAAAAAAATAACGGTTTTAAAATATTCCCTGGGCGAAAACCCCCTCAGGGTTTTTTTCGGAAACAGCTTTTCAATTTCGCTGAGTTTCTTGCGGCTAAGGTTTCAGTTGCGTATCCCAAAAACCCCCACCAAAACACTGATTTCAATCAAGTAGTTTTTATGCAAAAACGATAAATTTAAATTAGGGGACTTTTTTTGGGTTGAGGGTTTGGGGGTTTAAACAAATTTAAAATAAGGGTAAAACACCGGTAAAATTTTAAAGAACTCTTAAAAAACATAGCAAAAACCCCAAAAACAGGTTTTTTTTAGATTTTAAAAAGCTTTGATTGTGTGTTTTAAAATTTTTAACCAAAACAAATAAAACCCCATCCCAAATATTCATGCATACGTACAATTTATTAAACTTTTAGCAGTTTCAACATGATCTTTTTTAAAATTTTTTACTTGTTTTTTTTCTCATTTGGGTTTTTTTAAAATTTCCCAAATTTTTCCTTTACCCAATTTTTTAACTGACATGATCTACAAAAACAAAATATTTTAAATTAAAAATATAAATACAAGGTCTTTAAAAACGGTTTTTTTTTTGTCGTAGACAGTGTCCCTCGTCAAATTTGCTTTTAAAATTTTTTAGACCAAAAATTTTAAAAAATGACTAAGAAAACAGGGTTCCTTTAAAAAGTTTTTTCAAATAAAAAATATGAAAAACTCACCCCCTCAATTTTAAAGGTGAATTTGGGTTTTGTTATGAAGGCTCATGACCCCTGCGTTCGGACTGGGGGGCGACATTTAGTTCAGGTTAAAAAATTTTTGGTTCCCTAGTTTTTTCGGTTTTTTCGACATAAGTTAAGAAACATATTTGTCAAATGGTGTTGTTTCTTGACAAAACATTTTTTAGTGAAAAGTTTTTGGAAGAGCGTGGTTTTGTTTTCCCTGATAGTATTTAAATACAGACTTTTCCCGGTTGCTTATTTCTGGGAAAAATTTCCCCCAAAACTCGATACAGTGTGAAAACCCGTAATGGTTTTTTAATTTTTGGGAAAACCCTTGCTCTATAACAACGATTTCTTTTTTTTAAACCCTTTTTTCTTTTTCCCCCCCCAAAATCCCTTTGAACTGATCTAGTTAATTTCCAAATTTTTTTCTAAATTCAAAATAAAAAAAATTGAATCAATTTAGTTTAAAATTTTTAAGAAAAAAAAGGGCCAAAAATTTTAAATCTGTTTAATAAATGTTTTTTAGGGGTTAAACCCTTTTTGTATACAGTTTTTAGATTGGTAAAAACATTAACTTTTTTTAAAAACCTTTTTTAAGGGTGGGGTTTTATCCACTCAAAATTTAAAGGGCCTTTTTTTAAACCCCCGCCTGAAATTGACTTTCTTTTAAAAAAGCAGAAAACCCTCCCGCAGGCTGCCATTTCTGGAATATGGGGTAAAAAGGCCCTCAGTCCCGAAAATTTTCAGAAACAGAAAAAATTTGGGTAGGGAAATAGACTCTTATGCCCAAACAAAAAAAAATGTATACTAAACCCTTTTTAAAAAATTTGAGTATTTTTCTACTTTCGACCTCATAAGCCAAACCCCCCCCTCTAAGTGTTATCGTCCTTCGGAACAAAGTGTTTTGCAAAAAAGACTTTGAATTTTTTATCCATCTAGATTTTAAATAAACCCAAAAAACCCCAACGTCCTTGAACCCAAAATTAAATTTTTTTTGCGCATATATGAAACGGATATATTTAAAATCCTTGAAAACGTTGTTAATTAAAATTAAAAAATTTTATTTAATTAACAATTTCATCTCCTGGATTATATCAAACCTAAAAATGTTTTTTATAAAAATAAAGCAAGGAACAGATTTGAAAAAATTAATAGAAAACCCAAAATTTTTTTTAAAAAAGGAAATTATTAGTTTTCCCTTATTTTTTAGTTTTGTTATTAATTAAATTTTAATTTAGTTGGGACCGACGTTTGTGGTTTTTTTTAAAATGGGTTTTGATATTAAATTTTATTTAAATTTTATACCAATAAACGTTAAGTTTAAAAAAAGAATAAAAAATAACAAGGAAAAAGAATAAATGAAAAACAAATTTTTAAGCATTTTGGGTTTTGATTAATACACATGTTTGGGACCTTTTAACCCTTTTTTCAAATGAATAGTATTTATAAAACCTCAAAAAAGAAAAGGGTTTTATTTAAAAAAAGCGACATTTGGGTGGGTAAAAAACCCTACAACATTTAGAAACACCCGGATAAATTTTTACATTCCATTAAAAGGTATGTTTTTTTTTTTAGTTTTTAAAGCTTTTTTTTTTTTTAAAATTTTTTATAAAAACGTTAGATAACCCTTTATTTTTTTTTACATTTTAAAAATATTTGTTTTCCCCTTTAACCCGGGGAAAAAGGGAAAAAAAACCGCATTTTGGGAATCATTTTTTTAAAAAAAATTTAGCTTTATTTCGGAGAGACAGGTTTTAAGGGGTGAGAAAAATTTCTGTCAGATCCTATGAGGAGCAAAAATGTAAAACAAAAATTTACCCCCTTTTGCAAAATGAGAAAAAAGGGAAAAGGCCCAGCCTGGGTTTCCCCCGCCTGTTCCAGTCCCAAACATGGGAAGGGCCCGAACCTGTCTCGATCAGGTAAGCAATAGAGCAGTAGAGTAGGGGGCCATTTAAAACCCAAAATTTTCATCGTACACACTAAATGAATAAATGAATAAATACATGAATAAAAAAAATGAATAAATGATTTATTTCCATTTTTTTTTTTTAAAAATAATAATACAATACTTGAAATCGTTTGGAAAAAATTTTTTGGGCACTTTTAAAAAGTAATGTTTTCCCCCTATAATAAAAATAAAATACCCAAATGAATAAAAAAACTTAAACGTTGAAGTCCAAACGCCCCAAGAAAAAAAAAGCATGTCGCTTTACAGCCCCGCATCCCGTATAAACTTTTCCAAACAAAGGGTTTTTTTATATAAAGTAATAAGGGGAAAAAAATGATTATTTTTTATTCCCATGGGAGCCCTTTTATATAAGGAAAAAATCATGTAAAAGTAAAAAAACAATAAAAACAAAAAAGGACAAATTTCAAACAAAAGCAAAAAAAGTAGAACAAAAATTGGGCCCTGGAAAACCCAAAAAATAAAAAACTTAAATTTATACCTAAAAAGGGTTTCAGAAAGGAAACATTTAAGCAATAAAATTTTTAAAAAAAAGGAAGTTTTAAAAAATCATGAAAAAAGAAAAACCAGGTTTAAATTTTCTTCCTGCAGAAAAACCCCCCCCCTAAAATTGAACAGGGTAAAATTTTTTACACTGGGGGAAGTTGATTGTATAATTTAAAGGGGGGCCCCAAATAAAGAAAACAGTGGGCGAAAACATTTAAAAAACAAAATTAGAACTTAAAATACCAATCCATTTACCCAAATATCTTTATAATTTTGAGGCCCTTTTAAAAATCGGGAAAAGCCTAAATGTACAAGGCCCCCCCCAAAATGTCATTTTAAAACCCTTTACTTTATCGTAGATTTTGTAAAGGGCCCACCAAACCAAAAAGGTGAAAAAACCCTTTTGAGGTTTAAAACCCCTTCCCTTTTTCTTTAAAAGGGGGTTTAAAAAATAAAAAAAAAATTTCTTTGTAGACTAACTTAATTACAATATGTACTGTAAATAGACCCAACCCTTTTAGTTTTAAAGATAAAGAAAATATGGAAAAACCTTTTTTTTAATTAATTTTTTGGAAAGGGAAAAAAAGATGGAAAAATAAAAATGAGAAGGGAATTTTTGAGTGGGGGCCAAAAGGGAACGGGGTTTTTAAAATTCTTTTATAAAAGGGGGAGAAAATTATAAAGGGGCCAAATTTTTACATTAATTTGGGGTTTTTTTAAAAATAAGCCCAAAATTGCATTTTTTTTGAATTTCCCCCATAAAAAAAAATAAAAAAAAATTAAACGAAACTAGAAAACTTATTCGGACATATAAAATATATTTGGACTTGTGTGTAAAAAGTTTTTAAAAAAATAAAACATGAAATAAAACCATGGAAATAAAGGAAAAAATGATTATTAAATCGATTATTAAAATTTTCTGTAAAACGAAGTTATTGTTTTGGGAAAAACTTCTTTTAAAAAGAAAAATAACTTTGATAAATTCCCATGGGTCAGTTACTTTTTTACTATCGTTCCCCAAAAAAAAAAGTAGGGTTTTTCAAGTTTGGGAACACTAATGTTTTGGGTTTAAATTTATAAGTGCGTAGTAACTCCATAGTAAAAGAAAACATACTTCACTTGATTAAAAAAAGATACAGGAATGAAAACCCCTTTCCCGGGGAAACGTTTGTGTGGAAGGGTTTCTTTAATTACCCCGATTTTTCCCAATCCCCAAAGGGAAATTTTAAAAAAGGGGAGCTAGGGGGCAAAAATTTAAATTGGGCCACCTCGCCTGGAAAACTTTTAAAACTGCAAATGCTCTCAAATTGGGAACAATTTTAAAAACACATTTTGAAACCCGGTCCCGCCCGTGTTGATATATTATTTGATGTTTTTTAATTTTTAAATGGTTTTGGGCTTCAAATTTTAACTCAGTTTAAAACTCTAAAAGGTATTTTACACAAAAAACAGTAAGGCGGTTTTCCCAAAAAAAAATTGACCCCAATTTAAATGCTTCCCAAACTATTTTTATATCATTTCAATTTTTCAAAACACAAAATTTTAAAGTCCGACTCCCACAAAATGCTTTTTGGGTTTTCTGTTGACCACCGCGGATAAAAGTTTTTTTTTTTTCAATTTTTCTCCAAAAATTTTTTAAATAAGAGAAAAAGTTTCATGTTTTTGAAAGTATGGGGGGTGCTGGGGTTTAAGGGCTGAGTTTTTTCTTTATCAATGATATTTTTTTGGGGTTTGCGTTAAAAGTCTCCCAGAAAAGTTTTTCGGGCTTTCCAGAGTAAAATGTATTGCGGGGGGGACCCCTTTAAAACCAAAATTAAGGGTTTTGAAAAGACCCAAATTTTCTAAAAAAAATTTGGGAAAAAACCCAGGGGAAAAATTTTTCATGATAAAAATTTTTTTTTTTTCCCCGGGAAAAAGTTTTTCCCATTTTTACTTTTTTCCAAACCCGAGTTTTTCCTTTGGGGGAAAAACCATAGATGAAAAAAAATATCTGCGAAAAATTTGGGTTTTACTAACGTAATTGGCAAAATTTTTTTTTTTAAAAAAAGAAAAAAAATACAAACAATACAAAAATACACATCCCACTGCAAAAAACCCCTAGATAACAGAAAAATTTTCGAAAACAACTGTTTTTGGTTTTTGGCCCCGGCCCCTAAAAAATAACTTGTTTTTTATGTATCGTTGCACAGTGTTCCCCAACTCTCAAAATTTTAAAAACTAAAAGCTTTTTAATTGACCCTAAAAATTTTTAAAAATTTTGTTTTTCCCCAATCTACAATTTTTTTTTTTTTTAAATTGGGGTTTTTTCCCAATTTTTTTTTTAAATAAAAAAAAAACAGTAAATGTTTTGTTTTTTTTAAAAAAAATTTGTTTAATAAAATTTTAAAATTTTTCCCGGGGCAGGGGGGGTTTTAAATTTTTAAAAATTTTTGATTTTTTAACGTTTTTAGGGTTTTTTTTAAAACCAATTTTTTTTTCATTTTTTTCTTTTTTCCAAAAAAAGGGGGGTTTTTTCACGTGGTCCCGTTTTTATTCTTTTTTTTTAATTCATTTTACAAAACCCCAAAAATTTTAAACCCAACTACCCCTTTAAAAGGGCTTTAAAAACTTTTAAATTTTCGCCTTATTTTTTTCCTAGAAAATCGGACAAAAATTTTTTGAGCCTTACTTGCTAACAAAAGGGGTTTTTGAACATTTTAAGGGAAAAAAGGGTTTTTTTTCCCGGATATTTCCAGGGTTCGTGAAAAAAAAAAACAGAAAAACACAACGTTTCGAGATCTGAAATCTTATCTCTTTTTTAAATAAATAAATTAAACCCCAATACATTATTACAAAACCCCGGGTTTTTTTGTTTCAATTAAGATGTTTAAAAAAATCGAAAAAATTTACAAACCTTTTCCCCCCCTTAAAAAAATTTTCTTTAAAAAAAAGAATTTCTTTTACATGCTTTTTTTTTTTTTGTGAAAAAAAGGAAAACATTTGGGGAAAAATTTTTTGGGGGTTTTTTACCGGGGGACTCTGTTAAACTATAATTAATTTTAAAAAAATTTTTAAAAAAATTTTTTTACTTTAACTGAAATTTTGTTACAACCCATGGAAAAAGGGGTTTTAAAAAATTTCATTAAAAAAAACAACCCCAAAAAAAAAAATACAACTTTTGTACTATTTTTAAAAATGTCAAAGTTAGTTTGAGGGGTTTTTTCTAAGGCAATGGGGGCAAAATGGAAAACATGTCAAACATCAAATTTCCCTTAAACATCCTCATGATCGGGAAAAAGAAAAAACCCAATTTGCCCCAATAGAGATGGAGGGCCAATTTATTGAATTTTCCCAAAAGGCCCCTTTTATAAAAAGAGTGTGTTTGTACCAATTAAATTGTCTACGCCACCTAGCTTGCTTGGAAGAGTTAAAGTTAGGAAAAAAGTAAATAAAGGGGAAAAAGATTTAAAAAAAACCTTTTTAAAACGGTTTTTTTTTTATAAAAAAGGTAGGGGTACGCTGCATCACGTTTTCCAAAAAAACAGGGCCCTTTCAGTGTTGAAAAGCACAATCCCAAGTCCATATCTCAATTAATTATTGAGATGTCCTGCGAAAAGTTTTCGCGGGAAGACCAATAAATAAAATTGTACATTTTTATTACTAGTCCCCAAAATCGCAAAATTTCCTTTCAGTGGGAAGGGAAATTTTTTTTCATTTTAAATTATATCAAGAAACTCAGACGTAAGGGCAATCAGCCTCTGTTTGATAGAGGAAAAAACTTTGGCCCTTTTTTTGTTACTGAAATTACGACAAACCCCTGTCAAATGTATTAATAAAAGGGTAAGAAATTGCCTAAATGTAGCAAACTTATATAAGGGTTTATAAAGCATGAATTACTAAAACCATGGTGAATAAATAAAAAAATCTTAGAACTACGAGTATAAAATTTTGACCCACTTAGAGCGTCGTTCAATGTTCAAACATATTAATAATTCAAGGAATAGGAAATGGTGAGGATTGCTTTCGTGTATTCCAATTTGTGTAATTGTGTGAAATTCCCTTGCAAATATATTAAAAAATTATTTAATGATTTTTTTAAAATAATAATCAATATGAAAATATTTACCAAAAAAAATCCCTCAAATATTAAATAAAATATTGAAAAAACTTATAAAAAATTTTATTTTAAAATTAACTCCAAATATAATCGTTAAACCCATTTTTTTGGTGATGGTAAGCATCTTTGTTCTGGTAGAAATTGGAAAGCAGTATACAAGACGATGATTCTGACGTATTTTAGATGTAGAGTGGTTTGATGAAAACATCTTCCTCTCAAATTCTCAGACATCAAATCCCTTTTCGTTTTTATATTCCTCGAAGTAGTCACTTTTCTGCCAGACGCAAACTCTACCCCGATTTGAGACAATTACAATCCTTTTTGCTCTAAATATATTTAAAACATATTATAGTGAGCCAGTTTTTTAAAAACACAATCTACACAGTAAAAATACGAGACTAAAAACCCCTTTCAGCAATATAAGAGTAATTAGTTTTTTGTACAGATATTCTTAAAATAATAACCCCAATAAGTTAGTATAACAGTTAATTGTGCAAAACGTTAGTTGTAAAACAATAAAATTTCAAGCGTAATTTATTTTAAGTATAAAAATAATTTTTACGTCATTATAATTTATTAACCAATTCTTTGAAGTTTTTTAGTATAAAACTAAAACAGACCTAATTTATAATGGTTTTACGCAAAATATATTTTACGTGTTTATTTGAATTTATAAAATGTCGGGAACCTTGGAAACTATCTATAATTAATCGCATGACTTAAACTTAATGAAAGATTTATGTTCCTGACTGATCTGTTTCAACGGAAACCGTATTAAAAAAATTTATTTATTTTGTCAGTACATAAATTCCAGAGGACAATTTTGCGCAGACATGAATATGAAAATTCTTTTTAACCCTAATTTAGATGTATTCAAAAAAATTTAAAGATTAAATTTTTTGATCAAAAGGATTCTTGGACTCAAAAAATGAAGCTGTGTTTCGCAGAACAATTATTAAAAATAGCTTTTACTGAAATTATTTTAATATTGAGCTAATAAAATGTTGAATCCATTGCTGGTCAAAGAAATACAAAATTCAAAATTCGGGTTTAATTTCTTGAAACAGAGACTCGTGTCATTTGCTTACTGGGGAATTTTTTCTGCTGTTTTGCCGTGAACCGATCTTGTTAACTTCAATTAATTGGCTTAATTAGTTAACAAACCTTGACAAAAACATTTTTGCTCTCCCCCTTCTTCTTTTTAAAGTAATGTTTTCCATCCCTAAGATCTCATTGAGTCACTTTAGTACATTACCACATTTTGAGTATGAAAAAAAGGTGTTTTGTTAACCCAATCGAATATTATCCACACATCACGAAAAACTCTTGGGGTTTCTCTTTTACTTTTAATTCCTTCCACTATCATGTCAAACTAGACGCAAGGCTTATCAGTACGAAACTTTCTAAGTTAATGATAATCAATTGTGTCTTTACAAAACATCACCATTTCCCGCTGTGATAAATTCTTTTTCTTTGTCGAAAATTTTAAATATTACATTTTGGTAGTAACTTTTTTTTACATAAAAACCTACTCTAAGTTATAAAAAATTAGGATCACTTTGGCTTTTTTGAGAGGAAAAAAAAATTCAAGGCATAAAAAAGACAATTATAAAGTATTTTAGTGGCCCGTCAAATTTTTTTACACTTTTCAGAAATCTTTA
>NW_025776512.1:0-42101 GCF_021130785.1 Homalodisca vitripennis
GACATGTGTGCTCTTAAGGGGTTGGGGTACCGATTAAAATCAAGGACAATTAATTTTTTTTTTTTACCCTCTGTTAATCTAATTTTTCCGTTGCTAATAATTCACTCTATAAACGTTAGTTTCTCTCAAAATGTCACATACATTTAAACCCTTTTTCAGATAAAAAAAATCGTTTGGAATTTTCATAACTATTAATTCAAAAACCCGGGGGTGTACCTTTAATCTTTTTCCATCATTAAAAACATCAACAAAATACTATTCTTTTTTCTCCTATCATCCAAGAACACCACGTTCGAATCCAAAAGGGGGCTAAGTTTTACCTCCTTTATAATTTTTTAAAAAAAACCACAATTTTCCCCTTAAACTCCGTCAAAAAACCTTTGCAAGTTTTTTCCGGGGGTTTTTTAAAATTTCCCCCCTTCCATTTTGACCGTATCCCTTTTTCCTCGTCAAATTGTTTTGGCGGCGGTGGGGGTTTTTTTTTTTCAAATCGTTTTATCATTTTTAATTCAGTTTCCATAAAAAAAACTGTTTTGGCTAACGTTTTAAAAAAAGGGGAAGCTCTTCACTATACCACATAAATTTCATAATCACTCTCATAATCGGTTGATTTGGAAGATTTAGGCAGGCTTTTTAACCCCTCCTTGGGGTTTTTGGGGAAAAATAACTTTCGGGGGGGTTTTCTTCATGGTCTTCTAACTTTTCCCCTTTTAATTCTTTCTTAACTTCTTTTTTTGGGGTTTTGTTGGTTGTTGGGGAAAAGCTGTTCACCCCTCCTCAACTTTTTTTGAAAGGGGTTCGATATTGGTTTTTAAATTTTGTTTTTTCCACATACTTCATTTCTATAAGGCACTTTAATGTTCTATGTTTTCGTTTTATTTTTTTCCCGGGATTCTGTATTTCTTTGATAATATTTTTTTTGTTTTTTAATTTTTTTTCATTTCAAGGGGTTCGCATTGATCGCCTTTTGCTCTTTACTCCCTTTTTTTCCCTTGATCGCAAACATCGACGAAGGATAAATAAATGCAAAACGATTTGTAACCTCTCCTTTATAGTGTTACAAACGAAACAAATCCTGATCGATAAGGGTCCTTTAAATTAACTTACTTTCTCTATCGATAACAAAAATTATTGTTTCCTTGATCCCAACCCTAAAGCAAATAGTTTTTAAATGTAACGAAACCATGTCGGGTTTCTGATCATGGTAGATATGTTGCAAGTTACATCATCTTGTTTGAAAAACAACTAAAAATTAGCATTTCACGTACCAACTTTTTTTGGAATGTAAACGTACTTTAAACAAATATAAAACGTGTCAACATCATTAGCTTCCCAGGAGAAGTAATTTTTTATATTAGTTTGTTTACCACAAAGCTACTCATCAAAAATCATTAGGAATTCGGTTCACTTCACTTGGGGGGACTTCATCGTTGTCAAAAACGAAAAGTACCCAACCTCAGGAATTTTTTTAACACACATTCCAAAAACTCATACTTTTGATTGATACAATGTTTCGAGAATAATAAAATTTCTCAAAAAAAACAACCTGCCGGGAAAAAAAAATTTAACTTAAGTTTCTTTTTTTTCCCATTTGGAAGGACCGCAAATTTAACATCTTATAGAATTAGGTAATAATTTTACCAGATGTTTTTTGTATTCGAATTCTTCTCCTTTATTATCATATCTAAATTTAAACAGAAAAATTATTTTTTTGTTTTTCAAATTCATTATAGAAACTACTTTATCAATCCAACTGCTGTGATTTATCAACCTAACCAACGCACTAAAACTTTTCACCTTTTTTCCTAACAACTTTTCACTAAATACGTTCTTTGAAATTTGGGTTTTTGCTTGTTTCCCTTGATAGAATCCCCTTTAATGAATTTCCTTTATCATCCTCTTAAATATAGTTTTTAGGTTTTCTTAACTGTACTTTATATACAGTATATATTTCATTGCTCCATTGAAGAAAATACCTTATAACACTTAATTTTTTGCTTACCAAACTGGATCACCAACTTTGAATCTTTTTTTAAACTGAGGATTTTTTAAAGGGTTTTAACAATCCCTTAAAAAATATCTCTCTCATTTAGATTTGTTTCATCAACAGGGTTTGACTCCTATATTCGTGAACAGTATTGTTTATACGTTTACAACTTTGGTAATAAACCGGCCAGCGGTAACTACCTTGTTCACAAACCTCTCCACATTTTACTTTTCAGTGTGCGGTTAAACCTTTCAACGTTACCGCTTTTTTTTTTTGAGAATGTATGATAATGATTTATATTTACTTTTTTAGTAACGATTTAACTCTAGAATTGAACCTTCATTCCCTGGCCCCAAAATGTTTCTGGATTTTTAATAAATTGGTTTTAGAACTTTCCAATTTCAACCCACTTTAGACTTCAAGGAAGCAATTGCAAATTACTGAAACATTAAAATTGCATTATATATTTAAAACCCTTATTTTCTTTTTGAAATGGGAACATTTCCACTAAATCTGCTTGATTGATCATTAATACCCTTAATTCAACATGACAGAAAAAAAATTCCTACTGCTTTTTATGCAATTCCTTGCAAACCACCTAACACTAATGTACACATGATTATACTCTGGTATGAAAAATAAAAACAACAATATATCATGAATATATTTTATTTGACAATTTCACAAAAGGTGTGCTCCCCTTGTTTTCTCTTGCGGATTGTCTTCTGGACTCCACTGATCCAAAGTAACACCGACTAACGCAGGTAGCGAATCACCATTTTCCCAAAGTATAAAAACCCCGGGGCTCACCATTTCTTCTATTGCAGGGTATATTTAGGCCACATCATAAAAGTCTCTTTCATAACCTTCCCATTTTTAGCAACAGCCTTTTGTACTTGCAATAGTTGTTTTTAATCCTCCTTTAAATTTACTCAGTCACAATCGGATTGTTGATTTTTTGAACGAAATTTTAAATGTCTAATATTAGTCTGGGGTGCTACTGCCACCGCATCCCAGCAAATAACACCAAAATACTTGTCCGATAAAATCCCCGAGTTTGTTAAGTCCTTTTTAGACAGTTAAAATTTACAACCCCATTAACGGTATCTACTGACATTGTTTGTTGTTGTTGTTAGAACAGCGCACGACTAAAGACTATTACAAAAGAACAATTATTAAAAAACATTTGTTTATCTAGAACTTTGAACAGAAAGATGTCAAACTTTATTTTTAAAAGTACTACAATTCTTTTCTTAACGTTATGCGGTATGTTCTTTACAGTCAGGGTTAAGACAATGTCATAAACACATTTCAAATTGGCTGGGTAGTTACATATATATTTTCCCATCCTCAGAAGATTTACAATAATGTTTTTGGGGAAAAATTTACCATACCAGCCGACATATGTTTGTACCTTTTTGAAAACACTCCTTAAAGGCTAAATTTGACATTTTTCCCTTTGTTTCTCCACAAGCTTTTGTGCATTGAACCATTGCAACAATACTGACATTAATATAACACAATTGGGTTTTGGGCTGTGATTAAAAACACATTCTTTCATCGAACTCGGTTTTACCCAAATGAGACTCAAAATAGACAAATTGGGACAACCGAGATCTTCTATATTAATAAAAATTAACCAAAAACTGACAGAAACTAGTTATAAACTTTTTGTTTTTCGTTTCCCTTCACATAAACTTTTTCCGTTATTTTAACATTTGAAAATATATCTTTCATTGAATTATACTCTGTAAAACCAGATCCCCAATACAGTCCATGGTATTGTCTCTCCAACCACAGCACCTGTTTTTGTATTTGTGGTGCGAGTTCATGAAAATTACACGGTGGCTGAAATAAATGGAGCTCATATATTTGTGCATCAGTTGAAATAAGAGCAAGTTCTTTTACTATAAATTCATTGTTACTATTTTTAAACCCTTGAAAATCTATTATGAACTCCATCTTCTTCTTCTTCTTCTTCTAGTGATGACTGTAAAATCACGTGGTTCTCTGACGTCAATAGACTGCTTCACCATTTGTCGGAATCCATTTTTCTCAAATAAAAAAAAAAAAAAGAAATAATTAATAACAAATAAGTTTACACAAATATTATTCTAAGTAAAGTTGATTTTTAATCTTTTATACTTTTAAAAAGCGTAAGATTGTAAACAATTGTTATTTTACATCTTTAACGTTTTTTTTTTTTCAATATTTAAAATAAAACAACTGTTAAACAGAGAACTTACGTTAACACCGCAAGGTTTCCGTTCTCTGCTCAACAGCACTAAGTATATATTATTTACAGACTTGAAAATCTTTAAAGTGTAATAGAAAACTTGTGTTAACACCGCAAGGTTTCCATTTTCTATCACACTGACTAAAAGTGAATTTTTATTAATATTTTTAACATAAAACAACTGTTAAACAAGAACTTACGTTAACACCGCAAGGTTTCCGTTCTCTGCTCAACAGCACTAAGTATATATTATTTTACAGACTTGTAAATTCTTTAAAGTGTAATAGAAAACTTGTGTTAACACCGCAAGGTTTCCATTTTCTATCACACTGACTATAAAGTGAAAGATTACTACTTACTTGTTAAGTGAGAAGCGGACGAGTAGAAGTCGAAAATTGAACTTGATCAACTCTCTGGGGAAGAGAACGCTATATACCCATCCAGAACTGACGTTTGAGGTTAAAGGCGAACACGTGTTGATAGAAAGTTTTCAGTTTTAAACATTCTAAAGGTTTAAGGTGACCACGTGTCGACAAAATGTAGTAAACAAGGGTAAATAGAGGACAAATAGTGCTTCATTTAAAATTAAATTGGTTGTTAGATAAAAAAATTTATCAAGGTCAGGTCAATTGATATCAAAGCTTATATAATGAATATTATACCAATCATGTTCTGTCTTTATTGGGACGTTAACACAAATAAAATTAATACCTCAGTAAAAAGTTATATTTATATTAAACATATATACATAAATTGTTTTTCTAGTAAATCTTCTGAACTGTTGATTATTTCTGCTCTTCTAACTTTATTAAGACTTAGACACCACGTCTTAAAATTCCTTTTTCTTCTCCGACAGTAACATCTTCGACTTCTATATTTGGGTGACTTCACTTCGTACAATTCCTTGTTTCTTAATTCAGCATCATATTCTAGGACACGAATTGTTGTATTCAATCTTGAGATTTCATTATTTTAACTGTCCTATTCTATCGATGTATTCCTCAATGTCTTTTTGTAAAGATTCTTTAACATATGCGCAATCATCAGCTTGCAGACAACAGTCATTTGTTTCATTTAAAATTCAAGTGTGGTCGTGTCATCACTATAGTTGTCTTCATTAAATGTAGAGTCGTTTTCGTCAAAAGAAAACGTTTCATCACCTTGTTCTGACGGGGCATCATTCATAGTCTCTTCATTAAAAAATGACAACGATTCTTCTCCATCAATCCACTAGTTGTCTCTTGGCTACTAACATTGAAATAGTTCAAAGTGAACAACGCTTGATGGGAGATTTAGGTGAGTAATGTAAATCTATCCTTGTTCTGTTTGATATTGCGTGAGCTACAAGTGTACTTCCATTACCCCAGTGTTGTGAAGAGAAATTTTGTTTGACTGTACACAACACTCAAAACATAAAGGAAGATTACATATGGCATTGTTTTCCGACATGATTAACACACATAATAATAATAATAAAAAATCAATAGCGAGTCAATCCATTTATATTCTTACAAAATGCATATTAAGCAGAAAAATATAACTCGAAACACTCTCGAGTCAATCGTACTATAGTTAGAAGAATTGTTTTTTTTTTTTTTAGATAACGTTGCATTATATTATTCATCACATAGTTTTAAAGAGACAAAAACCTTATCGGTCTGATGGACTGGTTGGGCAGACGCCTGACAGTGATATCAGGTCCATGACCTAGAGGTGAAGAATTCGCGATAACGAACCGGCGCGTGCCGATAACGAAACGTAAACAATAGTAGCGACCTCGCGGGCTTATCTAATTGTTATTTAATTGAGGTCAATTGCTTTTTAATTGGGGTCAAGGTTATCTGGCACGTGCTTATCTTAAAATATGCGGAAATGTCAAAGGTTATCACTGATAAGGACCCCCCGCAGAGAGATAACAGGGTCAAAGGTCCTGTCCCAGAAGCTACATTTACTACTACTTATAATAACATATTTTATAATTATTCATAAATATTTTATTTTTAATTTTTAAAGTCTAATTGGTAATAAAGTACATTTTTAGCAGTTTACTGTATTACAATTATTGAATATTAAGTATATAAAGGTCTAAACATGGTCTGTGCTGTATCAGGGAAGTAGAATGTTTAGCAGTTAATACTATCACACTTATGAAAAATGTAATAATAAAAGTGTTATAGAGGTCTAACATGTAAACTATTAATTAAAGGCAGCTTGTAATTTGTAATTACATTAAAATGTACAAATTATTACATATTTTGAAGTTATTAGCTAGCATTGTTTTTTTCTCTCATTTAATTACAATCCGATCATGTGCGAAATAGATAACCACTGTATCAGAAAAGGTATAATGAGTTGCAGTTAACTTGATCAAATTTATGGCATTTATGATATTAATTGTGTTATTTAGTAAAGAATTAGTCTTTATTCTATTAATATATCATGTTATAATATTTTATGTTATAGCCGCAACCGACTTAAAATTTCATTTACATTAATTGCTCTTGGTATTGTATATTTATAAAATAACGTTTCATGCAAAATTTCAAACCTACAGATCAGTTCATTTCCTAAATATGTGCGGGCACAGGACATACAGATGTTTTCTGAGATGTGATAAGCTATAGCTTAATCCTCAGCTAATTATGTTATTCCACATGGACTCCATTTGTTAGTAATTATCATTGTAGAACAATTATATAATACAGGTTTGATATCTACATAGGAAGCTGTACATACAAGGTGTCCCGTTATAATTCCTGGCGGGATTGTAAAGCGCGGGACAGGGCTCTTAGAGAGACAGAAGTGACAGGAGACGTCACACGACCACGGTGTGAGGTATGTGGGGCTATGTCATCAAGAGTTGGTTTGGTAAACAAAATATCATACGTTATTGAGTATAAATATCTAGTAGATTACACTGGAAACCAATTGTTAAATCATTTTTCAAGCGAGTTACTCTATGATTTTTTTCTTAAAACAATTTATTTTTTAATACACTATATTACAAAAGTGTTGTGCTTTATTGTTCAGAAATAATAATGTTCATCTTATTTCTTACTTTATTGCTTTCCTTTTTACAATCTCAAGAATGATAAAAAATACGCTTATGGTTGCCATTACAAGTTTGTATATTAAATTTGATCAAACTCTACTGCCCAAGGGTTGATTTTACATCGTATAAAATACCATCGTAGTTCTTTTTTTTTTTTTATTTATTTTACTCAGTTGTGTACCTGATGATACAGTAAAAATACCCACTTCATCTAGATAAACATTTTGTTCTAGTCTAGGTGTCTCTGATGTCGAAACGTTTATTCAGAGCTACTTCGACTGTTTGGAATCCCTTATCATGGATGTTGATTTTTAGATTCCAGGAGTCAACATATGTCACAGCGTTATACTTCAGACTTGGCACTCTAGTGGAAATTGAAATGGTACTGAACTTTCGTTATTGATATCAAACCTTCCCGTCATTTGGTCTACGTTATGTAAAAATCATATTTTACAATGAACAGTTGATTATATTTTAAACAGGTTCTTTCAATCAAAAACTTGTTTTCTCTCATGGAACTTTAAGACCAACTGGAATATTTTCCACAAACTTTTGAAACCAGTGGGTTGGAGCCAAGGAAGGATTTTCAAAATAATAAACGCTTTATATTCTTACCAAGGACCTCTAAGGAATTTCCATGTAAAATTTGCATTATAACCGGTCAACAGTTTTCACGTGAAAGCGCAACAAAGAAAGGCAGTCGCAATCTCACATTTATACTATTAAAAAGGTGTATAATGATTGTATGTTTGGTTTGGATTTAGCAGAGTTGAATTTACTTCAAAGTTAATAATTTATTTTTCCCCTAGGTTCATTCTTGTGAATTCAAAAGGCCACTGGATATAAAGCCCAACCAATCGCTGCACTAACCTAAATTTCACCTTAAGATGTTTTTAGAGCATGGGCCCGCCAAAACAGCATCCTGGTCGAATTTTCAGATTGTAAACGGAAAAAAATTTTTATCAATAGCCATGATTTGTAACCTTTTCCAGTATCTTTGACTGACGAGGAATTATTTCCAACATAAAACAAGTTTAAATTGCGTCATCAAAATTTAAAGGCTTCTTACTAACATTTATTCAACACCACTTCGTTGGGGAAAACCTCAGAGCCATACCAGTACACCCAGATTATTAATATAGATATTACTTATTGAAATAACGTATACTAAAAAATCTATGCAATCTTTTTCAGTTGTTTTTCATTGCAGGGGACAATTTCTGAAGTATGCATTTTGTACAAGAAAAACCACCAATGAATTCAGCTGTATGAGATGTAATTTACAAAATAATAGGAAGAAAATATAAATGAACCAATGATATATTAAAGATCAAACATAGGCTTATGGATTAATTAGGCATTAACGATACGTTGGTAATTAAGAAAGTCTTCTCAATAAATTAAAACTTTCACGTAAACCATATCGTATAGGGGACATTGTTGTCTGTGTTTAAAACTGGTATGAGGATTCTTTCACACCAAAATACATTTTTGCCCATGATTTTCTTTGGATTGTTAAATGTTTTAAAATATTTGGAAAACCAATTTAGAGAAAAAATTCCATTTGCTGTTTTTAAGAAATGACTGCCTAAATGTATCACACAAACGAATGTACTTTGTATTTACACGTGGCTTATGGCTCTAAAAGACAAAATAACAGCTGTTTTCACAAATATTACCAATCCATAGTGGTTGGAAAAATAATTTCAATCACAGAACAACAATCTTTTTGTTTTTAAAAAATTAATGGCCTAGGACAATGACAGTTGAATATATCACTGGCTAACGTGCTGCAAATAGGGTAAACTATTTTTTTTCATATTTGTTACAAAAAATTTTAATAATTTTACAACTTTAATATTAACAAATTAAGAAATTTGTAGAACTCAATATACTTATAATAATATATCACAGTTATATTACTAGTAGGGGCTAGTTCTCATTTCTTGATGTATTGTACTATAGATATAGAGGGTTTGCCTCCGTTGCTCCAACTTCGTTAGAGAAGTCTACGCTTAGTAAAAAATGCGCTCAATCAAATGACTCTTGTACCAAAACTGCTATGTTAAATTTTAATGACGGTTTGGTGCTTGGTACAGTCCTTGTTACGAGCGTTGAGGTGCTTGGTTGAACACGACGTACTTTACTGTGATAGGTTCTGTTTGTTCATTGTATTCCTAATTTGTGCTTCACTTTACAGTGCCCAGAACAAATCGTCCCACCTCATCCTTTCAATATTCCTAAATTGGGCTTAGTCCAGTCATGACACGAGGCATTGAAGGCTTGGGTTTTGTACTCGTAAGTACCCTGTCTCTAGTTATAAGCTTTGGTTGTCAAGTGTTTGCCTAATGCTCGTTTTACGTTACATTAAACGACGGTGGACTATTCCTTCATTCTCTTTCGTTTTCAGCATTCCCGATTGGATTCTTGGAATGCTTCAAAACTCCTGCAAGTCATAATTTAACCCCCTCATAGGGGGTTTTTTTCCGATTAAAGGGGATAGCTTAGTCACTAGATGCTCTCACTAATATCAGTGAAGAGTAACTTAGTTATAACATCCCAAAGGTGAAATAAAAGAGCATTTAACAGCTATACAAATACTTGTTTAATCTTAGGGAGAGTCAGCATATTTCTGGTCTAAAGCACATTTCATATGATTTTGGATAACGGCATTGTTGCTGAGTGTTAATATTTGATTGTGCTTCCCTATAACTCAACGGGAACGTACTAAATTGTATTTAAAATTGGTTTGATTGGTATTTATTGACTATAATGTTAACTTGCTCACGTTATTTATCATAATATTTTCTAATTTATCAGATTAAAATTTAAGATTTTCTTTAATTTATTAGAAATAAATACACATTGAAATACACGAACATACTACTATACAAACTTTTATAATCCTTTTCTTGGCCTGACATTATTAATGTGGGACTAATCTCTCCCTAATACGCGGCTAAAAATATATGATTTTGATTATCCATAATTTGATTTTTTCCCTATATTCACAAAATATCAAATTAACAAAAAAAATCATATATCAGCCTTTAATAACTAACTTATTCAACCGTAGTCACACAAATGGTTGTTTTCTATTACAGTTTCTCAAATATTGGCTCAGGCCTTAATAAAATCAGAGCTTCGAATGCAAAATGTATTACTAGAGTTCTAACATTCATGTAAACTTTGATTTAGTAGTCTCTTAGTGTAATGGGGTCGTCAGTACCGAGGGAACTTTTAAGCAAGTAATGTACTTACTTATCATTCCTACAACAGTTTTCACTCATTAATAGATACAAGTTTAGGACTCTGATAATACAAAAAAACCAACTTTTCAAAACAATGTTTGTAATCACACCTTGCTTCAATAAAAATGTTCTGCTCCATAAAAAAATGTATTCATATTTTAAGGATAATATAAAACTATGCAAATCTGAACATATGAAATACTGTATAAAATATATTTTATAACTTCCGATTTTGCATAATGTACATACTAATAGAATTCATCATTGAAATCTAAACAGCTAATTATTTCGTGTTCATATTGTTTAAGTTGTACTGATCTGAAATAATTTGCATGTTCTTAATTAAGCACTAATTTTTTATTGGGATTAGTTGTTACCTGAAATAATATTAAAGTATAAAATAGACTGGATATCTATTAAAGAAATATCACTAGTTAATATTTACTAATACAGCTAATGAATTGTCCACTGACTGGTCACGTTTATTAAATGTATTGTTGATCCAGGCATTTAGATATTTTGAATTTATATATTGTATACATTTGACTTGTATGAATGATTTTTTGTTATTTTTCAATAATATTTTATTCATGCTGAATTAAATAAAGGTTGTATTTTATATTATTTGTTAATAATATGTTCAAAACTCCGTATATTGTTTTTAAAAAATGTTGTAAATATGTGTTACAAAATGCAAATTACAGAACTGTGTATCTGACGTTGTTTGTTAGTAAATATTACGTACGACCGGTCGCTTGTTACATGTCGCTTGTTATATTACCATTTATAATGAGCGGGTCTCGACGTCATCACAAACTGACAGTTAAACGTCATTGGCATTTAATTTAATTTCGTGTTTACAAAACTACATGAATATTTCAGAAGCTATTAAATTAAGTGTCAATAGATTGTTATTTTCCGTACCATAAAAACTTCTTATAAAAAACAATATTTATAATGTTACCTATGTTATATAACACATATTACATGCCTTTTTTTTTTTACTAGGATATTATTTTGGGGTATGCACCACGTTACAACGTTTAATATGTATATAATTTTGTTCTAAATAAATTAAAAAAACCTCCCATTGCCTTCAATTATTTTTAAACCATGATATAGTTGGAAAATTCTGTTACGAATAGATGGTTTATCCAAACAGCACAAAACATCTGTCTATGAAATCTAAAACTAATATTTAATTGCATGATTGAAAGTGGTTTAACATTTGAAAATTATTTGTAATCAAAAATATATCAACTTTGAGACACCATGTATTTACTTAAAATGATAAAATGCTCTGTGGCATGTAATTACCATTTTATATTAAAAAGAAGAAACAAACTCATTTGAAAATGACAAAAATTAATTTGGAAAGATTGTGTATTTAAAATATTGAACACACTGAGCTGAACGTACTATGACGTAAGTAACAACTTCATAGGTATGAAATCAGAAGAAGGTCTCACTTATTACTTTACATTTGGCTCCATTTTTTTGTGGACTTCTCTTGTACTGAAAAACTTAATATACTGCTGCATTCAAAACGTAGACAATTCTGTATTTATTACCCAGATGACTTAACCTGTTCTGGATACACACTAACAGAAAATTGTGTTTTTCAAGCCCTTTTTGAAAAGTTTCAACAGGTTTCAGTGATGATTTACATACAAGTATTAGTTATCTGCGGCTTTGCAGTCCAATTCTTTACTGAAAACCAGATAATGATTAAACCAGAAAAGATCTTGGCATATTCGTCTTTAATTATATTTTGAAATTTTCTTAAAATGACAGGCCCTTAGGGAAAAATTTCACCAGAGACACGGTATTCTGCAAAATTGATTATTTCAGAATCTATGAAACAGCATGAACAAAACATAAATTAGGAGGATTCCGGTGACAATAGGATTATTTTTTTTTTTTTACCTTTATTCCACGGTTCGATGTAATGAATTTGTTATATTTTTCCCTTCTACTTTTATAAAAAAAAATTCTGACTTCACTCACATAAACTTGTTAGCACATCCGATTATTTTGAAATAAAATAGGCAATCTATGGCAGTGCCTGAGTATAGATAGACAGTTCCGGTTCAACATGCTTTCTCGCATTATTTAGAAACCGTGGTGTCGAGAATAATAAGATAAAACTAGTCACTTAGTTAAAACAGGGTGGATTGTAAAAGTTTTACGAGGGGTTTTTCATTAAAATAAAATACATCACATGTCAAAACAGAAACTTCAATAAATAAGAGACAGACTGCTTGAGACGTTTGATTATGATGACTGATAGCAATTTGAAGGTTGATACAACCTTATACGTTCACAGCCTGGCTGTGCCTCATAGATCTTGATTAATGAACCCTGAACTTTGACAGCGTCAAGAGTATATTATCCTGTTACCAACATCATATACTTAATTTTAATTTAATCAATTTTCCAGGTTAATTATACATAATTGTAGACATTCAATGTGCTATTCACGGACGTATTACGCTTGTCTACCGCTAGCTTATGTCTACTCCCGTATTTAATGAGTAGTGAGTATCTTCCCATGGTGAAAACGTAAAAAAACCTGACGACATAAAAGGCATAATATGAGACCGTATCTTTAAATAAAGCCTTAATCTTATATTATTTAGACAGGTTATGGAATTGTATCCAAAAATAGTAAATTGGTTATCATCTTTGTTTCCAAGCAACAATTCTCACACTATCTTACCATTTTTGTTATTTGTCAACATTATTTAATAATTGGCCTTTGAGTGTACAGTGTGAACGATGTTTTATAATCTATAATAGCCTAATATCGATTCGTAATTGTCATGTAAGCAGAGATAACGAACTAACTCGGTGAGATAAACAAAGTGTTATAATGAGAAATGAAAACCCCATTGAACATTATCTTAAAATTTTTGACCCAATCCCTTAATTTTTTAATACCATATTATTAGAAAATTAGGTAACTTCCAATCCTATCTTAAATATCCATACGATAGTTTAATGGAAGATTCCCAAATTTCTACAATTGTAAGAAAAATAACTATGTATAAAAATAACCTACCAAATCTATATAGCCTGGCCCCATTAACTTTGATTTAGTAAAACTTATACTAGGCAACTCACACATTTATAGACAAATTAACCATTTACCTCTTCTGCTGGCAAAATTAATGTGCAGCTTTCTGGGGCATCCAGGAAGATAAACGTAACCTTCCTTTAGCTAGTCACGTACCCAATATCTGATCACTGGTAAGTCAACTATACCAGTTCGAACTGTACTAAATACACTGGTTACTTAACAATTTACTGTATTAAACTCATATTTAAATCCATCATGTTCAATTACTGATGATTAAAAATATTATTAATATCCAAATTATTATACAATATATAAAACAACTAACTACGCTACAGACATGATACAGTAGTAGGCTCAGTTGTCAAAAAGAGCTATTGTTCCTAATAAACTTTTCTGGTGTTTACAGACATAATAAACTTTGTTGGTAATAAGCTATTGAGTGTTTAAATAAAATACGCAAGCAAAACAAACTGAAAGTTATAATATAATTTGCATATCATAGACTACTTTACGGTATAATATTTTTTTTAGTATCCTCCTTTACTAACTCTAACTAAGTAGTTTGAGATGAATATACAGTAAAACGGGTATCTATATATAATCACATACATAAAAAATTTTATTAAGATTGATTTTATTCAAAATGTGCAATCTCCTTTACCTTATTTCGAGTGATTCACGAAGATAGGCAGAAACTTAAGAAGCTCATTATATGTAAACAGTTAATGATATGATTATGTTTACAAATAAGTCCCAAAATACGTAATTAATAAGTTTTCGGGTCTTCGGTAGTGAAATATTTTTCCGGGTTTCAGTTCACCATGTTAAACGAGGACTTCCTAAAATACTAGCAAGCTACATTTGAGAGTCATATTCAATAGTTTCTTACTGTTTTTTTCTCTGATATATTCAAAAATATAGGACCTCAAACTTTAAATCAAACAGTTTTTTTAACAAGTTATAAAACACTGACTACGGTACAAAATATGCTAGAACGAAGTAAATTACAATAATTTTCCATAAATATACAATTTTTTAACGCAACTTTATTCATTTTTGTAATAAAGAAAACTCAAATCGTGGCGTCAGAAAATATAATTAATTCGAACCCCAGCAGTCTCATACACGTGCAAGGCCTACTAAAATTGCGTAAAAAAAGCAGCGGAATAACTGTTAAAAGTGCAGATATATAGCAAAATCGGACCAACTTTTAATAAATATTTAAAGGACAATTATTGTAACATATCTTAATTGTCTCCTGACAGAACTAGGCTTTTCAGACAACATAACAGGTTTTGCTGAGAATATAGGCGTAATTGTTATACAATTTACTCAGTTGTTTATAAACTGGATTTATTTTCAGGGGCTCGTTGCCTTTGTGTTTACAAAATGAAATGTATGAACAGACCTTCACTTACGCTGAGCCAAATCTGATGGAAATATATACAACATTTATCAAACTTCTATGTTGCCTAAGTAGATATGATCTTCTAGTTTTCATCCTAGGTCTTTGTCTAAGTTTTGCTTTTCGAGAAGAAGAGCGGACAAATAAGTAGACAGGAAATAAAACTTTTTGAAATTGCAATAGGCTAAGTATCAATTTATATTTAATCTGAGTTAAAAATCTCATTTAGGTTGTATTGGCAAATGGCTTTCTCTCTCGCGGTTTCGCTTAAGCGTTGTGTGGAATCGTATCACTCGGATGTTGCCTTGACAATTTCATTTTTGTATGTCTTTTTACATGATATTTTGATAGTTAAACTGACACTTTGTCTGTTCGAAACATTTATACTGAGATGGATGGAAATACAGGTGAAACTATTTTTAAGTGGGTGTAATCGATTTTGGATTTGCAAATAGATTCTCGTGTGATAAATTCATAATCCTTTATAACTTCCCCAAATAAATGTAAAGTAAGACATTTTACTTAACTTTTCATCGAAATATAGACAATATCGACTTTATGATCATGTTACGAAAAATTCATGAGATTTTGGCGGGACGTTAGCGAATATATTTACATTGTTCTTTTAATCAACCATGATACCACGGAAAACATTGAAGGTTAAAAAAACTTTTTAAAGAATACCTAGTAAAATCATATGTTATTTTAACGTTTTAACATAGTAGCACCTGTCGTCTAAATGATCGCAATATATTTCAAATAGATTTTTCACTGTGTATATTTTTAAAATTTTTCAATGAAATTAAATTTCTAACATACACATTACAGATTTCTTTAAATGTGCGTGACCATTCTATTGGACCAATCAGTAGGCGGGCACAATGTTTCATTTTCATGAAGTGGGGAATATAAAAGAATTTCATTTTTTATGATTGCCTGTCCGCCCATTCTCTATCCCACGTCTGTTACGCAACATGTGGTGTGGCATTCTCATGCCGTACAATTTTATATAACTAGCAGTATCCAATACACGCACAGAATGTAATATCGCCTCCACTTTGACCTTTGTTACGTTTACCGCAATCAAATAATTCATTGATTCGAATGCTCTGAGTAACTAAACACTTTTTTACATTTTTATTTTTCAGCAAACTATACGTGTCAATCTTTTAAAAGAGTAACGAATTAGAAAACCTTTTCCTACATAGATATATATAAACAATTCTATAATTAACTTTTTGTTATTTGGCGTATTAAATATATAGATTGTCATGCTAATATTTCGATATAACTCTAAAAAACAAGAAGCTTGTATTAAATAAATAGAAAATAGGAATTCCTTTTGGAATTTTTAGTTTTTAACCTTAAACTCTGAATATAATTATTATTAATTTGTACAAAAGTTAACAACAAAACAAATTGTTTATTTTCGGAGCTTAAGCGAAGTCTTTCAATCGTGGGCCTAAATAATTCTATTCATGCCTCTATCTCCGCAAGATATTTATAAAATGAACTGGTCTATAAATTTTAAATTATGCATGGAGGATTATTAAATTTCTACATGAGGAACACTGAGTTCGACGATAGTGCATGTCACTCCATTGGATTTAGAAGAACACTAGCAAACATTTTAATGTTGGTCTTATGTGTGACTAAATTGATAACGAAAAAAGAGCAAAATAAATAAATTTTAAACAAATTTAGTACACTCATAAGAGATTTAACATGTACAAACATAATCACATGTAGATTTTTCATACAAGAAAAATAATACACTGAAAGTTTATGTTAAAAGTTTTGACAAGCTCTCTTTTTAGCGCAATCCTACGTTACAGTATATGCACCGGAACTTAATTAAGTCTCTTGAAACTTATATTATCTCACTTTTATGAAAGTAACTTAATATAAAAAAATGTGAACATATCATGGGACAAGATATCTTGATAAATACCTTCTTCAAATTTATAATGAGTTCCATGATGGTGTACGTCAAACTAGGGAATCATTTAGTAGGCTGACACGATTCTTTTTATTTTTCCAAGAGGATGTATCAATTTCTTTTCTATATGATGTTAGTCTGATTGTCTATCTGACTTAATGACAACACAAGATTGAAATATGCTGTATGCTTGATTTTTGTAGCGTAGTCCTACCTTGTTTGTACAATACTGATAACAATAAGGTTAGAAGTCCTAACGTTTTATCAACAAATTTGAACAAAACTATACATTGGGCAATGATGAGTTCCAACCAACATAAAATAAATACAAAATTCGAAAGAGAATCGGATCCGGCAACACGTTAGGGAACTATCACGAGCGACTTTCATTTAGTTCTAAAACGAACTGTGTAATGTACTGCGATGATTATATATAAACTAGGTGGATAACCTGACCTCATTAATAAAACCTTTGTTTCCATGTGACCAAAACATTCATATAATATATTTTCCATGGACCAAGAGAAATTATGAACCATTATTCAAGTCTTTTTAAAACCTTTCTATTTAGAGTTTACTCACAGACGTGTGGTCAAATAGGCGACACTATATTAAGAGTTGAAATCGATTTGAAAAATATTCTTTTAAGGTCACTACCCTGAATACATACAAAAATATTGGAAATGTACGCTAATTTGTAATCAAGCCCACATGAAAATGACCGAGGATAAAAATGTGAAATTAGTACAGTATATGCACAAGATAGAGCTTTAGGAAGTGACATGTTTGTTATTCATTACAAACACCATGAAATAAAATAATATAAATAATAGTTAATTACTCGTATATCTGATATCGCTCGAGATTAATATAAGACGAAAACAATTACGGAGTGTGTTTTGTTATCTTATTTTAAGACCAACAAAAACTTTTTCTTTAATCATGTTCACTTTTTTAGCCATGAAACTTGATAAATTGACACATATAAGATAATTTTGGACCTTGCATTTTTATCAATCAGAGCACTGTAATTACTAATCATTAACAATAGTATTAAAATCATAGTAATCACCAAAGTTATTTAAAGTCCAAGATCTTAGTAGTGGGTCTGAGAAGTTTTTCCGAAGGAGCAGTATACAGTAATTTCACTCGTACGTCTTGCCAAATGACCTGTCAACATCGAAGCTACCAAATATCTTAAGCTTGAACTCGAATTAAATTACCATGACAAGTTCCCCCCCCACCCCCCCCCCCCCAATGTGTATTTAGAAGTAATCGGTGATATTGTTGTAGTAATAATTTAATGTGAACTTGTAAAGTCAGGTTTATAATATGTGAAAACAATGATCTTTTATGTGATTTACTATTACTTTTATCTAACGATAATTTTAATAAACATTTAATTTTCTAATTATGGGAAGTAACAGTACAGCATATAATAATTTTAACAAATCAATATGTCTAGTGAAATATGGCCTACTTCATTTTCAGTTATTTATCTCCATTTTGAGACCCCATTTTGAAGGTGCCTGTATCATTTCACGCAACTTTAAACTAGGATTTGGTACTTACATGTTTTTAATCAGTAAAGGCCTAGTCATATAGGCACAGTAGTACCAAAGTATTTACAACTCAGAGTGTTACTCTCGCTTTAAAATATAGACTAATAAGCGTTAGTAAAATTGTATTAATGTTGGGTGATATTACATAAGTATATGAGACAAGAAGACTAAGGCTTAAGATATTAATTTTTCTTTATGATTCTAACCTGGGATTGTTTATCACATTACGTCAGACTAGGCCTAAATTTGGCTTAAGCCCGTGGGGCTCGCTCTTTATCCAGCCGCTCGGTTAAGGGATCTGGGCCACTTCGCAGTCTAGATCGGGTTTCTTTTCCAGGAGGATACCCCGGACGAACTGTGACAAACAATCCCAGTTCCCCTCATCCTCCATAATCTTTTCGCAGGACCATGTCCACCGAAAAAACACCGAGTTTTCTTGAGGCCTCCAGGCGGAGCCTTTCCCAACGCGGACAGCGGAAGAAGGTGTGTTCCGCGTCGTCGGGAACGCCCGGGCAGTAGATGCAATCCGGTGAATCGGTCTTGCCCGTCCGGTTCAGATACGACTTGAAATAGCCGTGACCTGTCAGGAACTGCGTGAGCGTAGTAGTCCACCTCGCCATGCCGCCTTTCGACCCATGGTTGAATCTGCTCGATGAGTCGCGCAGTCATCGTCCTCGGGTTTCGTGCTCCCAGCTGTGTTGCCATTGCTGGAATGTTTCGGCACGCTCTTCGGATTTTGCTGCGTCCTTGCCGATCTCGCCTTGTCTCTGACAAATCGCCTTCATCTCCCCTGCCAAGAGCTTGACAGGGATGACTCCGGCAACCACCAGGACGGCAGGCTAGGATACTGTCCGATATGCTTGACGCTGAACCTGGGCGAGTCCGCAACCTATAGAATTCCTTGGTGAAAGCGTCTGCCCACACCTCTGCTCCATAAAGGAGCACGGACTGGACTGAGGACATCAATAACCGTCCTTCTGCTGGACCGAGGACCCTCGACATTTGCCATCAGCCTACTAAGATAAGAGACCACCTTAGCAGCCTTTGTCCGCCGTACGGAAGATTTGGTATCTCCAGCTTAACTTGTTGTCCAACATGACTCCGAGGTACTTGACGGCACGCGTTGGCTGGACCACTGCCCTTCCCACCCGCAGGCGGGACGAACGGGTGTTAATTCTGTTTCTTTGATTTAGGATCCAACGCCATCTCCGTCTTGCTCACAAGCAAGCGAAAGGACACCGGTGAATCGGACATCCAGACGTTGACCACCGCCCTCGTCTATGACCTGATTCAAACATTAGCTTGCAGCCAGCTCATCGTTGCGTTTGTGGGCGATGAGAGCTGCCAAAAGATCATCGGCGTAACCCAACTAAAAATGGTTTCCCTTTGGAAATTTCGGATCTCAGGAGGAGCTGTCATAAAGCGAATATTCCCAGAGATCCGGGCCGAGTATTTGAACCCTGCGCGCGCCACCCAGCAGGTGACTTGCCACCATCGCGCACTCCTAAAAAGAAGGCGCACCACTCCATCTCGGGTGGTCGTATATCAGACGCCTGAGAACGGAGCGGGTAGTCCTCGGGTTAGCCGCAACCAGATAACGTTTAGAATGCGGAAGGTGTACATCGAAAGCGCATTCTCAACATATCGACCCAATACTAGCCGATGTTGAAGGCATTCTTGAGACATCAAGAAGTATCAAGAAGCACTACTCGGCGGGAGAAATGGTTGTTGGCTCTAATATATAATAAAACATTGCAAATACACATTCCTTTATTTTAATGTTTCAACTCATCCATCATTAAGTAATAATAGCTTAACTTTTTAGTTTAGTATTTGTCAGAATAATTAGTTTTTATTGTAATCTATTTTTTTTTTCCGTTAAAGAAACCTTAGCCATCAATTTTCCGTTATGTTGTAGCGTAATCTTATCATTTAGAAAGTGTTTCATTCTAGACACGCTGTACGTAAGGTTACGGATTGTAAAGTAAAGATCTAGCTTAAAGGGAATAATAGAAACGTATTCTTATGAAACACAGTAACACTGGCTGCTCTAATAGAAATAGTTAATTATTATAATCAGGTACAGATCTATGTACATATAACAGAACGTTCGTTTAAGTTACACCATTTACATTAATAAACTCGGGAACTGCATAGGACATACTTTTATGTGTTGTTGTGGTTTTGGATTTGTCTTTATCGAGAGTAGGATAATTAATTATTAATAATAATGGAATATTATAATCAGTAAAATTAATAATATGTATAAATTCGAAAGTTTTACTTTGTTTTTTTCTTTTTACTTCACGCACAAAACTTATTTGGGCAACTGATTGTACTGAAAATTTTGTATGGACATCCTATGCAGAAATATCCCATATAAAAAATGTCCCATTGAAATATAGGCATATGTTTTATTTCCGATGAATTCATTATCATAGGTACGCGGGCGCCGGTACCTAGTCTATAATATAGCGAAAAATGCCCACCTTATATTCAAAAGATATGAAATATTATTTGTAAAGAGGCCCTGTTCAAATGTAATCACAGCTGTATCTGTGTAAACATGTTTTATTACTTTCAGTTTTGTTCACGTATATAAGTGTGAAGTACATTCTAATATGATTAATTTATAATAATGGTAAGAAAAAAAAAAACTAAAACCCAATTATCTTTAAAGCCGTTTTCCACATTTCAAGCGATTAGGCGTAAGTTCTTATCTACCTTAATAAAATTTCCGATAAAACAAAAGGTAGAATTTGACTACGAAGAACTCCTCTTTTGAAAGCATTTGGTCAGAATTATGATTAGAATCAAAGTTCACTGGATCTGGCGCTTTTGAACTTAATGTAACCATTGTCAGCTCTAAATGTAACAAAAACATTAATAACATTTTTCCACGTATAACCTAAAAAAAAGGGAAATGAGTAGTGGCGATTGTCACATGTATTTTTTTTTTTTATTTTTGACTATCTAATAATTGCTTCTATCTAAACTATAATTTATAAGACTTTTGCGCAAATATAGTAAGTTAGTTCACATGTTATAAAAGAAGTGGGTACTTTTTATCTGTGGTATATATTTTATTATATCATGAAATTATATAAAAAAACCATAACTAAGCAACAGCAAATAAATTACAATGGCAACAACTATATACAACACTTTTTTGGACGTATTTTCTTGAATCGTGGAAACGAGGGCAAACTCAATTATTGGCGTTGGAAATATTAGTTCCATGAAAGTAGTTGATACAAGTGCTATACTTAAACAAATTGAGTCCAAAGTAGCGGGTAACTGCTAACCGGTACAGATACTGAGGACAACGGTAGTAAATCACATTTAACTTTCCATATAAACGCAATTAACGAACACCCTAAATTAATTGTATTTTTAGGACAAAACTAGGCTCTCCCTCAGGAGCTGTGTAAGTACATAACTATTTTTTGGGGCAAAGAGGCAAAACCAGTTATGCACACAAAAATACGTAAGATCGAAATCAATTACAATCAATCCCATACAAAATACACGTTTAAAATAGTTTTCTTGATCGTGGGATAAAAAAGGCAAACTCAATATTGGCGTCGAAAAATAAAATTCACTGGAACAGAAGAGATGCTCATAAATAAAAGGTGCAAAACCTGCAAAATAGCGTTGCAAGGTCATGGTAACTGCTAGTTATTTAAATAAGAGATAACGCTTAATTTACCTTTATCCTAAACCTTTCTCTTATCCCTGATTTAATAATTTCGAGGTTTCAGATCAGTTAGCAAGTGAAAGCCCTCTTCAACATATTCATATCTCGATCATTTAATTTCAGGAAAACAACATTTATATTCTTAACTGGATATTAGAACCCTGGTCTCTGGAGTTTAGGTTTGTGGACCAAATATTTTTAGGGTATCGACACCGTTCCGATTAGTATCTTGCTCTGGAATCCCTCAGGTAGCTTATATTCACGATTGAGAACGGTACCCAGAGGTCGGCTGATTTCACTTTGATGGTATTTGAAAGATTTTGTGGGATGTTATGAACATATCTAAAATGCCCTTCAGGTTCCCCTTCAGCGTAATCGTTTGCAAAAGAGGGTAGCTCTTAAATCGAACTGTTCTCGACTCAAAGCTAAACCCCGTGTCCGTGGGACGTAAAGTTTTGTCGCTACGCCTCTCTTGTGAATCTTGAAACCATAGGTGTCACTTAATCACCCATTCTGGCTAGCAGAATAACTGCCAGGTGAAAGGTACGTTTCCTTCTTCTGGAAACTATCAGTCTTACTCTATACCACCATTCTTCTTAAATATAACATTAATAACCATTAATAAAATTTCAATACAAATTTACTTTGAACATTGCTTTCTTCAGCATATTTGGATTCAAAGAGACGCATCAATGTTCCTTGTCCACATCAAGTTTAAGGGTAAGGGCAGCAACTAAATCATCAGGAGAAATTACCATAGTTTGTGGCCGTATCTTCTACTATAAGTCTATGTAATCATAGGTACTCTATAAGTAACATTTTGCTCTCTGAAGTTAGAATTCCACCCACTGGGATTGAGAGCTTTACTTAAAACTTACATAACAGCGTATGGTGTTTTGATACTTTCCTGTACACGTTTGGAACAGATTTGATTAGAGTCATTGAATACACTTACAAGTATCCAGATTTACCACCATTAGCATCACGATGGCCTTTCACAGCAATCGCTCCTTCAATGGCCTGCTACCCCTCAGTATCCTTCTCAGAGGCACAGATGGCAGCTATGGAGTGGAATTAATGGAAGGTTACTAGGTATATGGAATTTTATAACTTTTTAAGGTAATTTTAAATCATGTAATTATATATTGGTTATGGTGACAGAGCTCGTACTTCATTGTTCTTTCTCTATCCACATTGACTTATGACCGATTACCCAGACCATAATTATTAAAGCATACACTCGTATCTATGCAGTAGTTCTCTTCACATGGGAACAAATGGCTATCATGCAGGTAATCTTAATCTCGTCAGACATCCAAACGCTTAGATAACAAACTTCCTACTAAATCTCTTCTAACTAAATAGAGTTGAGATAATGACAACCAGAGGTGAAGCACAATTCAACAGCTTGCTAAAACTTAATACAGTAAACTGTAGCAGAACCTACTTTCTATAAAATGTGTTACACATAAAAAATTTATTCTTTAATTGAAGAAGAATTTCTTCATTTACATGACACATAGTAGGAGGACTAAATTAACGGCTATGGTCATTTCCGGAAACATCTGCTCAAAATGGTCCTTTCCAATGAAGGTCGTAATGAGCAAGAAAAGGCAAAACAGATGTTTTCATATCGGAGATCTGAGGAAATTTGAGAAAATTATAGAGAGTAAATAGTACCAGATTGCAAAATTTCTTGGACCCCTCCAGTCGGACGCTGATAAAGACCAATTAATATTGGCAGGGTGGTTTTTCAACAAATCAAGGCAAAATATCGACTATAGTACACACCACGAGTATCTCACAATGAGGCTAGAGCTGGCGTGTAAAAGAATAAAGTACTTTATCATACAATTTTCGGAATGTCTTTGAATTCTAATTTTAATTAACTTCTCACTTCAGAGCTTCAAGCCTTTTAACGTTCAATAGGAACTACTGAAATTTCAGAAACTACCGAAACAGCATTATAATTTTTTGCTAAACCTCATGTTGTTTCATATATTTTCACATAAACCAGATTTGCATGACTGTTGGACGCAGATGCTTGCCTTTAAAGCCTGAACCAGAGGTTGTCCTAGAGATTGAAATGTCTTTTGATGAGTATAACTTATCTCGAGACTAATTTAAATGCCAATTCAAAATAGGTTCACTAATTTAATTTGGTCTTACTATGGAACAAAGTGATTGAAACAAACAGCACTGGTATTTAAATCAGTATCACTGACATAAATATACTTCGTATTATTAACTAAACTATTATTATGGAAATAAGAACACAACACACATTGTAGGATGGAACGGTAGAAGTCTCATACTTAATAATTATTATACAGTTTTTCCAGCGTCTGCTGAGTCAGCTTATTACAAATCGAACTTTTGCACATGACAACATAATGTTTTGGAATAACTCTACAGCTTATAGAACGAAACCGAGAATTCTCTTCCATTATCATACACTTACTCCAACGTCTAATACGTCAAAATCATTAGGAAACCGCAACCAAGCACTTGAAAATTTCCTCTGTTATACGTCGTCGTCCTACACATACTTTAAGTATTTACTTAAATTGCCAATAAGTTTTATATCCACATTCAACTGTAATTTATTACAGGATATTATTTTAATTTTATAAGGTACATAATTAATTAAGGAGGTATTTTTGCCTTTGTACCCAAAATCCATCATTTATATTATTATTATGAGCTACAAATCCATCTTTTATATTAATATTATAAGCTACAATAAAATATTATAATAATATTTAATTCTTCACCAGAATCATAGACAATGCATACTTATACCTTGTACGTAGGTAGTAATCCAATATGAGATGGGTTCTGTTTCAGTCTATAAGAGTTGAGGTTTTACACACAAGAAACATTTGTGCCCAATACATCATATTTCATGTACGGTCTGACAGTGTGCAATCCATTTAGTAAATGTATTGTAATCTCTTATTACATTTTGATGTTTGAATGTACAAGTCCTTATAAAATAATCTATCTGCTGCGTAATATTTGATATTATTGTAATAATCAGAACAAATAAAACGTTGATTGTCATATCTATTAGTGAGTGATGGACATACAGCAATAAATATTTAAGCATGACGGTGAAAATTTAAGTATATCTATTATTTAATTATCTAGGTAACTACTGCAATCAACATCATTAAACATTTTTTTCTCCTCTACATAGATCACGTTATCCATACTTACAATAAACCGAAAAACCACTACATTACTGAATTTGACTCACTATTGTATATTTCATTTATATCGTCATAAATATATCATATACATAGTGGAATGTGGTCAGAATGATTAGTGGGCAAGTGGCTTCATTATGGCTAATTTAAATAGGTTTCCAATGGATTTCCAATGCAGTTTTCCTGTTATTCATGTCATATTGGTTATTATATAAACATTATAACAGGGAAACTGCATGCATGGTATTGAAATACGTTGGAAAGGTATTTAAATTTGGTATTTAAAAATATGCCTGGAAGAGCAATATAGAACGCAAATATTATATAAAAACTTATCTCTGCATATCAGTTTTAATACATATACAATATTAAGACTTCTTCTAAGACGAATGTATTGTTTGCACTGCTATTCAACCAACCAAATTAACTCCCACTCTGCAGTCTATACGAGCATCTTGTGTATTGATAAGCTACTTCCTCAACAATCCGCTGTGAGTTGCCTTAGGTCTCATGTATCCCTCAGGAATAAACAATCCTGATACAGGAACACTACTTCGGTATCATTATTCAGGCCAACCTAGAGTGGTGAGATAATAAATTTTGCTTTGGAAACAGGATTTTAACAGTATATAAATGAACGGAATTTGTGGCTCACACTTCACCTAAAAAAGTAGTTTGTGTTTTGTTTTGTGCCATTTATGATTTCACTAAGGTGAAACGCTCACTGAATTTCAAACAATACCTATCATACATTACACTCCAGTAGTAGAATTCTCGAGGGAACCGGATCTCAAAAATATCCAATGTAATAAGTAAGAAAATGAAGACATATAAATCTGAGTACTAGTAACTATTTAGCTAACCTTAAGTTTTGAAATATTTTGCAAAAAGAGATAATAATTAAATAGGTTAATACCTGTATATATTAATTAATTTATAGTCTACTATCAGCATAGATGATAATGAAAATAATTTATTGAGGTTAAATAAATAAATATTGTGTTTCAAAGTAATTATTTTTTATTAAACATTACAATTATCTAATTATGATCAGGGATTTAAATTTTCAGCACAGAGATTGACAAGTTATTATCAGTGCTTGACTATGTATTCACTGAAGTTTGCCGAGTAAAATAGACCATGATAATCCAAAAGAAGTTTGTATAGTGCCTATTCACGGGGTAATAGGCTTCACGTAGTCTAATAAATTAATTTTAATATCACCATTTTAAAATTTATTTAATGTTTATTAATATTAATGTTTTACTAATTACCAAATGGTAAGGTGAAAAGAAAAGAACGTTTTCCTTTAAAAAAACAAATTCGCTGGGAAATCTTTTGGATAATATATCCCAACTGTGCCCCATTCTCGAACATAATAAGCTGTATGCTATATAAAACAAGGTAAATCTTCTTCCACGTTGACTACAACCTATCCGAACTAGAACGTACAGACAATCTATAAAAGTAAAGTTCGTTGCATGCCATTGAATTCTAATACTGATCCACAGTTTTGTCGTGCTATCATCCTAACGATGCTTTAGTCTTCAACAATATATTACAAATACCCAAACCATATAATTAGTTTAAGTTAACTTTATAAAGTGTTGCGATTGATAAAACTACCATATTTCAATTCTGATAGGTGGGAATTGACCAATTGTTAACAAAAGTAGTGAAGTTTAAAAATGTATATGATGTATTGTTAAAATGTGACTATGTCAAAATGTTTATTGCGTACTTTACAATAAATTTACAACGCTTTTTATAATCCAAATCATGAATAATAAGATGATACATTTAATTTTTACATGTTTAGGTTCGTTTTCATATGCTTTAATTTATGAAAATGCTTTACCTTAGATTCTGCAATATCTTAAAACTTGAAGGAAAGTGGAAATCAAACCGACAGTAACCTTGAGTGAAACAGATTAGCTGCCAGTTAGAGAACCGATCTCCTGAGAGACTTGGAGCATTAATATTAAACTTGGTCCATTAGCACTATTCCACTTGAGTACGGGTATTGATTGTGTAACAAACATTCACAAGGTAACTTGTAATAAACGTATTCTTTCAGTGTAATGGCATGTATTAACTCGCCCTCTTACTGGTTTACTAAATTCTTAACAGTACAAAAGAGCATTGCGTTAATATTTCACATTTATTAAAAATATTTATTATTCAACAAACCACATAGATTATTTCTTGCCTATGACTTTATTTCTATTTACGTACGTATTTTACAAATTTGGAGGATTTTTTCAGCGAATATATGAATATTATTATAATTAATGTTTTACATGAGATGTTTTGTAACGAAGTTTTAAATAATCGATTACTTTAAACGTCCCAAACTATAAATATAATAGTTATGTACTATAAATATAATGATTTTAAGGACCGCTCACGTGATCGGAGCTTGAACCTTACGTGCCTACTATATTGAGGGATATTTTAATTTTTTTTTTCGCCAGAATGCGGATGTCTCCGAAGCCCGCACTGTTAGTCAGGGGCATTTCCGATCGGTACTTTCCTGACCTCAGATCATGTGCCAGATCCTCCAATTTGATCTGACCTCAGAAAAATTCAGACGATCTGGGACATAAGCTGAGATAGGGAAAGTACTGACATTGCTTCTTTTTCGAAGGCAGAAAATAAGAAATGGCTGCCACTATTTTAGTGAGGGAATTAACATCCTCATCATGTTCATTCTTGATGCTGGATGACATGTCATTACCAGATAAAGAACCTGTTTACATATGTGCTGCAAGGCACAAGATGGTGAATTTTGGTAACAATAATAATATAATATTATTTGGGAATGAACAATTCTTTTAATGGTATTAGCAGATTTCAAAGGTGTAAGGGGACATGTGCCCTAGGAATGGTATCTGGTAGTTCGGAAGGAAGACTAACTTCCGTAGACAGAGAAGGATTCAGTGATTAGATTTTTATTACAAACAAAACATCAAACACCGCATACATTCATGTAAGGATTCTCATAATTCCTCTGTTAGAGTTTTAAACTTTAATCCCTTTTCCAGCGACTCGAGGGAGATTAAGGATAGGCTATACGTATTTCTCTGTAACCGTCTCAGATCGCCTTGACGTTAATAATGGTTCTTGATACTGCCTTTTTCTTAAAGAATAATATATTATGTAAAAGGGTAGGCTCTTCTTATATTCACAATTGCTTTTATTTACTTTGCAAACACTATAAATGTACAGAACAAAGGTCTTGTATTTTTGTATTATGATAATAACTGTTTTCATTGTGAATATACGAATTCTACGTAGTACTTTGTCAAACTGCATAGGATGGGCTTGTGAAACTGCACAGTTTATAACACCATGCTTAGTACATTACTTCCATGCGGTACATTACTTCACACCATTTCGTTCTTTACATCACTTTTGCAATATGCAGAGTCGATGTTTATTTGTTGTCCTTATATATAGTATATGGAGTATAACATATTGTTTTAGTTAAACGTATTTTAATACAAATAGCCAAACATTTGTTTCAATTGATCGCATAATACAAACAAGTGTTACAAATAAATATTTCTGAAAGACCGTGCGTGTTAAACTGTACAGGATAACTGTACGTTTTTTTGAAACTGGTCAAGTTCGGCAAGTGTATCTAGAATCTTTTAACCAGCAGAGATTATTTTATTTCTTAAGACTGTTCCAAACATTTGAATAATATGAATGTAAATTACAACAAGGCAGAAGAAGCATGATTTTGCCATTTTATATTTAAAGGCAAGATTGTGTCAGAAGCAAGGGCTTAATGACAGGTATTTATAAACCTTAGACCGATTTATAAATATAAACCGGAATATTGGAGCGATAGACGGAATCTTTGGCTTAGATTTGCACGCATTTGCAAGGTGCGATTATTATTAGCGGAAATCGCAGTCTATATTAACATTTTTATTGGCACAAAAGCTCTCAACGGGGCTTATTAGTCTGTTCAAACGAGACATGATGAGAGTAATAATCGGAGTGTACAAGTGCGATGTAAGTCTAGTGACTGGAAAAGGCCAAGATCGAATTTGATGTTTAATCTCACATTAAAACGCGGATTAGGGTATCACACCTATTGTAAAAACCTGTATTGAGTAAATGGTGGATGCTCGTGTCTATATATACTTCACAGTAAAGTAGAATTAGGGGTTTTGGGGGATACAGTGAGCCAATGCATTAACAGCGGAGTTAGACAATGATCCTTCTCTAGATAGTGAATTGCTTCCCGGAAGGCATACAGTCGATGAATATTCCGATCTCGGGTCGTCAAAAGCAATGAGCAAACACGGCAATGGACAGCCTGCCTGTTTGAAGTTGTCCACTAGGTTGGAGCGAGTATATGGTTACATGAGTGTTTACTTAACTCGGTCTATCACCATGACAATGTCTGACCCTTACCTATTCATGGAATAACATTTTTGAGAATTGGAATGAACGATGAAATGAAACTACAGAAAATGGGAATCTAAAGAAGATGGCTTATGAACATCATCAACTAATTCTGTTATCCGAAGTTGGTCTCTTATCGGGAGGCTTGGATCGGTCCATGCGTATGTAACTAAATTGGTAAAGCTAAAAATGGTAAAATCAAAAGTAAAGTAATGGACGGTAGTAATAGTTGTTGATATATGGAGCACAACTTACGCCCAGAAGGAGTAATAAACTATATAAATTTGTTTACAGTCGTTCCTTAGTGGTAGTCTTTACCTTAACATTACTATCATTAAACCCTTTAATGTATATGCAATGCAAATTAAAACTAAAATATACCTTACTTTCAATGTGCTTTGTACCTAACGGCTTCGATTGAAAACAAGTGCGTATTAAGTTGTTTATTACAGCTTAAATGAAACAATTAAAAATAACTTCTATTTCTAAATGCAAATATTCAGAATTGTCATATATTAAGCCGCAGAAACATCTTACATCTTCCGACTATGAAATATGGCTGTTTAACGATGTGATATAGAGGTTGTTATATCTCAGGCGTGTAAAACTGATTTTTAAGACGCACAAAAAATACCTAACTATTGAAATAATACAAAATAAAACTTAAACTGAAAAATGTACGATATGTACGATACATATAAATAAATGGAATGTTTGTGTGTTTGTCCTGTATGGAATCGTGAACTAATTAACCGATCATTATGAAAATTTATATGTATATGTATTTTTCTACGGAGAAGGTTTATATGCTATGCCCATTGATGTAACTCACCACCAGGTGGCGTTGCAAAAGAGAAAAGTTTTCAAAGCGCCTGCACATTATAAACTGCAATTACGAGACAATTACGTATATTATATAGGCAAACACTATTTGAAGACGATAAGTTTTGATGTATATTGGTCTTTAAGATCAATTTCCGGTTGAAAGCTTGAGTGTTAGACCACTTTATAATAAAGTACATGTACGTGTACAATGGCTATAAACACAACACACACACACTGACAGAGAGAGAGAGAGAGAGAGAGAGAGAGAGAGGTGAGAGAGAGAGAAGAGAGAGTGAGGAGGAGAGAGAGAGAGAGGAGGGAGAGAGAGAGAGAGAGAGACTGAGAGAGAGAGAGAGAGAGAGAGAGATTCTACATCGGCGTTGGTAATATGCACTTGAACCAGAAGTGCTCATAAACGGCACTTCTTTCGGGCAAGGCTTACGAAAAGCGTGCGAAGCCGCGGGGAAACAGCTAGTTATACATAAAATAGTTGTTTAAAACTCTTTGTAAACAACTATCTTATCATTATAGATGAGCTGGGGAAACACAGTTACGTACAGATTTGCTTGGATTCCATTAAATATATGGAAATATATCAGCAATACAGTGAAAATACTAATTTACATCATAGTCAAAAAATTATAAGGTGTTATAATATTGCAGTACAAAAGGCTGTCTTCTTACTTTTTTAGTGCTGTTGTGTAAAAAACTGTCCCGTAGGGTTACAAGGATTGTGGAACTACATTAATATGTATTTTTACTATTTTACGATATCATTGTTTTTATTTTACATAATTACTGTTAATGGAAATTAAATAAATATATCCACGTATTTCACCATTATTTATAAATCTTAAAGGAAAATTAGAAGCATTTTTATCTTCAATAATCTCGCTTAATGCCAAAAGGTTTGAGAACTAATTTTCAATGCAATATTACATTATCTACTAAATAGTATAGAATATTTTAATAACATAAAAAATACCCAACTGCAAACAGTTGATACTTTGTTCGTTTATTCATCTTTCTCCAGTCCAAATTCATTTAAGAACTTAATTTAAGCACTACTTAAAATAAGTGTAAAACTGATGAATGACCAACGCAAATTATGAAATCGTCTCACGACCAGTGAATGATTTTAAAAGAAAGAAATAATATTGTTTTAAAACTTATTTTATACACATTGTGTTATACAAATTGGAGGATCGATTTAATAGTACTAAAATAGGCTTTTATGTGGTCTTCGTCTTATAGGGATAGGTGACTGTTACGTAATTTTGTTTAAGGGTCACAGCAGTTTAAGTTTCATTAGTCCTATAAAACAAGGCCTTCCTAAGGAATTAAAAACCTATCCGAAAATGGCAAAACGGATCTTAGCTGAAATGGTTATGAAACAATCTTCAGTAGCTGATTGAAGGGACTGCACTACATAATGGATCATACATAAATTGATATATAATTTATAAAAGCCACAAAATTGCATTCTTTTCAGGGACATAATTGCAAGACATAACTTTTAACTTATGCTGATTTACATTATAAGACGATACAGAATGTTTAATAAATTGGGGAAAAAATATTTTGGCAAATGATTTAATGGATGAAAATGAGCCAAATAATTTCTTTTAAACCCATTGGCTATAAGCGCCTGTCTATAGGCCCTTATTATAAAAACAGTATGTGTTTTAATATAACAATAATCCAGATAAGTTAATAAGTAATATTTTTAATATAGATTGCACGATAGTATTGAACACACATTTAATCGATTATTTACTGTATCATCCGTTCATATAACGTGTAATAAGGTAAGAAGATGTTTTCTTTTAACAAGGTATTTTTATATGGTCTGCACAATATTTTTTCTTCTCGTCGCTTTTCATAAAGTTTGCTCAACATTTTTTTAAAGGCCGCCATTTCAAAACTGTAAACCGGCATTTTTTTCATTCATCAGAAATTAACCAACCTAATAAGACATGAAACTAAGAAAATTTACGCCCTAGCTTGAACCGTTTCGGAATTAAAAGAATACAACCTGACAGACATACGTGAAAAGAAGGAAAATAAATATCTTTTTCTTCTCTTACCTCTTGGACCATATACCTAGATATTTCACCTTCATGTTATGAACATTCTATATATCTGATATACTGAATGATATAGAATTAAACCCAGTTTATGTCAGTGAGTAATACAATTGCCATTGTACTGAGGTGATGTGATCTAATATTCAGGACAAAATGAACCAGTCATGCTACAATCCCAGGACGACTGTTGTCAGCCAGTGATGGGCACATAACAGAGAGGTTTGTATAAGGGAATTGAGTGCTATAATGTTCTAGTTACTAGGCAATTGAACCAATCGTAGTTAGAGATAAATTATCGTAAAATATATTAAATATTAATTGTAATTTGATTTGATTCAAGAGGCCTAATCTATTATTTTAAGTATGAGGAAATTACTTGTATATATTTTCTAAATTTAAAGTAAATCAACCATTGTTACTTTTTATGAACATAATTATCAACAAAAATATCCAAAACCTTGCAATTGACAATTTATTAAAAAAAGTTTAGAGCCTTTTGATTTAATATTTTTTCTGTAACTAAACAATAGTTTTGATATTTAAAAACATATTTATAAAAAAAAACCAAAGAATATTTTTAAAGTTAAAAATGTATTTGGTGTCTATAAAATAAGCTTTGCATGCATCTCATAAATATCAAATAAATTGTCAAAGGACCTACGCTGAAACTGTATTCTTCTATGTGCCGGGAAACGCGTTCATCAAACAAGGTAAACTAATAATCTAAATATTTTAAAACTATGTTTAGAAAAATTTAAATTTAAATATGTTGGAAGTATTTGGTTAGTTGAAGAATGAAGTTAGTTATATGTACAATTAAAGGCCAAAATTACTCTCATTTGTTACTCAGGCATCAATTCCGAAAGCTATGGTGGTATCTCAATACTACTTCCTATAACAATAACGTGATTCTAAAAATAAATTCTAAAAAATATTCATTACATAGTACAAGAAATAAAAATCGTTTATCGTACATGTTATTTAAGTAACTTAAATTAACTAATTACTAACTGACGTGAACAGATCCACTATTTTTCATAGTTTAAGGCTGCCCTTAGTAAATTATTATATATATATATATATATATATATATATTATAGTATATATATATATATATATATATATATATATATACTATATATACAGTTTAAAAAAAAACTAGTGCAAAACAACAAAAATCTACAAAAACTAGTTTATATTGACAAAAAAATTGTTAGTTAAATATGTAAGGATTTTTTAATTCATTATTGTAACAGACAATGGTATATAAGTCCCAGTGTCATAACAGCGAGAGAACAACTGCTCATTGTTTTGGGTAAATCATTTCATGCAAACTCCATCCGTGACCCACTTGCATAACTGGGACGCTACAAACTGTCCAACTACATGACTGTCAACCCAAATAAGTTAATAGCAGTCGAGGGAGGAGTTAACAGCACTGGAACGAAATGATTAGCACAAATTGCACGAATGAAAAATAATTCAAATTAAAACTGTGCTGTCACAAACCTTATGAGATTTAACTCATTATCATCATTATAAATACATACCTCGTAGTTATTTTGAGACTTCATGTGAACATCACAAATTAATTTTTATGGCATGTAATAACAAAATAACTACATTGCTGTGTACATTTCATTGCCTTTAGTGTGTATTACCATATAGGCATATGGCTGCTATTATAACTGATTACCTAGGAATACTTTGACCGCACGTGTACGCTTTTAATACAGGTTGTTCAACAATAGTGGGTAAATAATTTTGGAATAAAAATTAATAGCATAAAATAAAAAATAACTCCCTGTATCACTGCGATCTATTTCACTTCGTTTAGTGGCTGTAGTGTTTTAAACAATCATAACCCATTTAAATATTTAGGTTACAGCGTCGTAAATTGTACACGTTATGTATGTATGATTAAAATTTAGTTTTTACTGAAATAAAATATCCATCATTAGCAAGCCAAAACTGATAGCCTTTTAAAATATTTATTGCAAAATATAATGAAAACTGCGAAGAAGTTAAAAATTTTTAGGATACTCAAAAGATAGCTTGTGAGGAGACAAACAGTTTTACCTTTATTTGAACCGAACGGATTATAAATACTCGTAACGGAATAACTTCAGGTTTACCACTCTCGACTCTCGTGTACTCTACTTCTGTCATTAAGTCTACATATACAGCTGATTGCATGAGAGTAGTAAAACACTCATTTATTTTAAAACACTGCTATGGAAAACAAAAATAGTAATATTAGAAAGGTTATGAAATGTATATATATAGTTGTCTTTAAAAAATCTGAAATGGTTTTTTCAAATTGAAGTTAGAAGTGGTGGCATAAATCTAGTAAAAATTGAGTGGGAATGGTTATTCAAATACAAATACATCAGCAGGCTAGGCTATTGGGATTAAAGCATTTTTAGTTTATACCATTGATGAACATTACAAAAGTTTTGAATACAGGATTAAAACTTAATCTTGTCTAACAGATTTCAAATGAATCAATCCCACGTTTAACTTGTAAATCCAATCGTCGATAACTATTCAATGTCTCTGAGAATTACAAACTGTATGTTGTTTTGGTTGGAAGTATTGGGTTTTATATTAAAATTGTTTTATTAGTACACTTCGAATAGCACACTACAATTTTATTTTTCCTGTGTGAAACACAGAAGTCAAACAAAATTGAATGAAGTTAAAACGTTTGATTAAAATGCTCACCATGAAATGTTTATTCTACTTAGTTTTTAATTTTTATTATAAAAAGTGGAAGTTCTTTTTCCTAATCTTTCTAAAAGATTAAGAAAAGTCATCATAGTTTCTGGTAAATCTCATTACTTACATACACAATACATGTTACTTACATACACTGTTTACCGCCCAAATTTATAATGGTTTCATAGATTTCGTAACAATAAACTATTTTGCTTTGTACCAAATTAGTAATACATACATTTTATAAAAGGTATGTTGGACAATTAAATACAAACTATATTATTATATGTTATTTACTTTTAAATTGATATGTTTGGTTAAGATGCCGCAATTCCCTAAAACGTCTGTATGAGCAACTAAACTGTGTTATGGTTTGACAGTGTGTTTGCATATTTACAACACAAAATCTTTGTTCAGGTGTATATGAAACTTTAACGGTTGAATTACTAAATGTAAAACTTTTATAGACATCTGTGGAAGTAAATTCCTAGTATCAAAAGATAGTCATCAAGGGAATTACTTAATGCAATGATCATAGTCATAGATAAGTAATGTGATGTATAAGACTTAGATATTTTTCATGAATAAACTGGTGTCGGGTCAATGACATTTATGCTGAAATTCTTAAAACGGTGGAATTTTAGATAGACCAGCAAGCTATATTGAATTTAAATGTAACTCTAAAGTAAACTAAATTAATTTGAGCAAATTGAAAGTACACAGTTATATAAGATAACTGATAAGGCTATAATTGAATAATTAGGAACTTCTAAGTCCTCTGAAACTTTCCTATAAACATTCACAAGCGGTAATGAATTTGTTGGCAAGTACCAAAGAATGCTTAATGCTAATGAAATGCAGAATGCTACAAACAGTCTCATTAAATAACGGAAACAGGGAATTCAGAGAAGTGGTTGAATGGTAAATGACAAAAGCGGGACCTCATTTAGAATAAGAGTCGATACCGCAACAAATTTGGAACCGGCTGCGACAATCATTTGATACATTTTGTAAAGAAGGGCTCGCCTCTTTAATGTAACTAAGGCCAAGGTACACTGTTTCTAGTAATAATTGTACCACGGAAACAAATTTTGTACGAAAGAATTGTTTATAGGTATAATCTAGATTTAAAAATTCATTCAAAATTTTAAAATGGAGACTCGAGATATCTGCATCCTCTTGTACAGATTTGATCTCCTGAGAACCTTATTACTATAAAGAAAGAAATATTGTAATGAATGGAAGTTATAAAAAATAAGAAAAAAGTGCTTTTTCGTGGTAAAAATCATAGTACAACAAAAGAAGCAGCTCAGTGTACTTTGGCCATTCAGAAGTCTTTTAGAATAATCTTATAAACGTTTCTGGAATCTAGGGCAGTAAAAAAAGTGATTGTGACTGAATATTCCTATTTACTCACTTTCACTGAAAATTGTAAGGAAGTTATACAGGAATAAAGTGATTATGTAAATGACGGAAGTATAGTTGAAGTCGTTGTGAGTTATTTCACATAAGACATGGAAAATTCTAAAATTTTAAAAAGTTACAAACTGTGAAGTGGGAAAATCTCAAGAAACCTGCAAATGCCGCTTTTAGTGAGTATAAAAAACATTATTTGTTAGTGTAGCAGCTATGGGGCGTGGTGAATATATTGGTATAATTAAATTTGATGAAAAAGGTAAAACTAAACTGTCTAGCAAAAGCAGAATGTTTAGTGACGAATAAAATTAAAAACATGAGGAAATGGAAACGATATGAGCGGGATGGTCATAATATACTGAGGAAGCCTACGCCTACACTAAATACAATCATTGAAAATAGATTTTTTAACAGAAAGTAACTTCCTATAAATGCTTAATCTAAAGTGTTCAATATTGAAGCAAATCATCTGTGTGCTATAACACATAATTTTATGAGCTTTGTAGTCAAACTCATTCATCACTGTAACGTGTCTATAGTAAGGTTAATTTCTATAAACCAATTACAACTATTTTTGTTTCAGTATAAGAGCGATCAATTGTGTTTGTTAAACTAATAACCCTTTATTTTAAAAATGCACAAGTTCCAATGGAATTCAATAATTAAACTCAGTATAACTTAATAGAAATTTTAATATAAATAAAACACCAATAATAGACGACGCCAAGCTACCTTTCTTTTAACTTTTAATATATTCTCAATTATTTCGTATTTATAAACCCATCAAAAGTTCACATGTCCAGCCTAAAGATTAACAATCAATTAAAGCATCAATAATTGTGTCCTTCAAGTTCTCAGTGCTAATATTTTCAACACAAACTCAAAATAAAAATCTTCATTAAATTTCAAAATAAAATAATCTTCTTCAAATATAAAATGAAACAAATAATAAAATAAGACTTCTTCTCAAAATAAAAAATCAAAACAAATTAAGGTAATATTAATAATTAATATAGGCACAAAGACAATGTCCAACCTGTTAAACTCAAGTTGTATCAAATACAAAGTACTTATTTCCTGTAAATTTTCCAATTTACAAGATTATTGAACTATCCAGAATAATCTGCTTGGCTTTGAATGTTAAATTTTAGGAACTTGTAAAAATATATATAGAATCTCAGAACATAAAATAAATTTTCTTTATCAGTAGGCTATTCCTGATTTAACCAACTTGAACAGGAAAATATCATCAAGTAATTTTCTATTTTAAATGTTAAAATTCTAACTTCACAGTACCTCACACCTCTCTTGAAGACTTCACCACCTAACAAAAAATAACTGTTATAGATCAATTAATATTAAACTTCAAACTTTAAATTTTGAAAAGAATTTTAATCTTAAACTCAACCTTCCTACCGAAAAATCGATACGGCAAGAGTAGGCTATCACTTCTACACGAAGTTCTCCTCTCTGAGCACACAGCAAAGACTCCCCTGAAAAAACTTACTTGAAACCACTGGAAGGATCTAGAAGTCCCTCCCACCATCTAAATCAACCTAACATTGGCCAATCAAAATTGAGCAAACACAATGTCTGAACTGGATGGTACCTAATCCAACCCATACCTGTATCCTATGCTCAATACCTAAGAGACAAAAGGAAGCTTCTAGGCATTCCTCGAACCCGAATCGACAAGAAATTCAGCACTGCTCAAAGGATCACAATTCTTACAATTCACTTATTATATAAATTTACAATTCTCTTAATCTAAATATAAATATTCCTATTAATAATTAAATAATATAGGAAGCATCCTATAATCACTTAACAAACAATCGTAGTTTATAACACACAAATGGTCAACTTTCCGACGGGAATATTTTATATTAAGCATTTATAGTTTCGTACATGATGATTCCTTTTATAAAAATCTTATTTGTAGAATCTCACGCGGAGTAATGTCACTCTATAGAGTATGATACTATGACATGAATAAAAAAAAATAATTAGTAATTTCTATATAAACTAATATAAATTATCTTTTATTATGGAAAACAATTATTATTTCCAACGTATTATTGGTGTTTAATGTGGCATATTTTCTTATTAAAATAAAATGTTTATGTTTTAGCAATGAAAAACAATTATTGGTTTAGTATACTTTTAGTATATTTTTGGTACACAAACATCCTGTATATTTTGAGCAAATACAAAACGCAGAATAGACAACAAATTTTAAAACATTATTAAAAATAAGAAATTTAATTCCATTTACATGTTAATGTAAGTTCCTGAAAAATATTGCTTTTTATGAGGCTCTGGACCAAGGTTGCAAACATTCAAACTACTACGTAGCAACAAGCCGAAGTGATGGATTTGTGGGAGGAGGGGATCTGTGTAAGTGATTACATTACGCCATGTGTATGCCTTATTATCTCCGCTCCGTACAAGATTGCGAGACCTGCAAGTATATTATTATCTGTGCAACTTTCAATAACAATATTGTTCTTCAAATCCAAGTTTCTTCAAGTTAATCTTGTCAAATTATAAACACATCAAAAATAGTTGAAATAACATAAACTTTAAAACTTACGTTTATCGTATGAAGCAAATTGACTGAACTTGCTCTCTTAATTTGACTATTTCCTCTTATGATGTTATTGCCCTGGTGGAAACAAATCTCTGCCGGGAAATTCAAAATTCAGAACTTGGCCTTGTTGATTTTAATAATATACAGATACTTCAGATCAGTGGCTACTAGTGCAAAATCGAAGCGGAGGCGGTGTACTTGTCGCTGTGCGCAACACTATCCTAGCTATTTATTGGATACGTATTATTGTGCTACAGAATGTTTGTTTTTGTCCTGCACCTTATTATCAGGCTCCGATCTTTCTTGTTTGAGTATACATTCTCTCCAAACCAGCCCAGCCACTACTTACAAATGATTTATGTGACTCTGTTATTGAAGCTATTTACCTGTGCTGGTTACTCTGAAAATGTATTATTGATGGGCGATTTCAACCTGCCTAACATGGATTGGTCTGCCTGTGGTAGGCGAAAAATCTCTGAGGCATCTCGAATTTTGATTAACTTGGCGTCGTCTTTTCAGAATCTGCAACAAAATTAACTACACACCCAATTTCAGAGGGATATATCTGAGATCTCGTTTTCTCATCCATCCCTGACTCTGTAGTGTTCCCAGCTCAGGACGTACTAATCTCAGAAGATGCATCGCCATCGGGCGCTTTACATCTTTTTGAACTTAGAAAGGGCCCCTTTCTCTGCGAACGCAAGATATGTGCATGATTTCTGTCGTCGCAATATGGATGCTATACTCAATGAACTACAAGTTATTAGCTATCTATTACTATAATCATCAAGGAAGCTTATTTTAACAGTTTATGTAAAAGTATACGCCACTCTGTGCTCAAGAACACTCCCCTGAGAAACATTAACTCAACAAGCTTTCTCAAATGGTTCTCTAACGGTCTTAAGCGGTTCATTATTGATAAGAAAATTGCTCACAATCAAGACAAAAGTACATAATGACTGGAAAGCCACATTTAGAAACTTTCCGTAATTTAAGAAGGCAATGCAAAGACCTGACCAGGGTCTGTTTTCACAAATACACTATTAATATTGAAAATAGTATACCTACTACCATCAAATCATTTTGGACCCTCATTAACAGCATAAAGAGTGACTCTACTGTTCCTACCATTCTGAATTTCGACTCTAAAGTGGCTGAAACTCCATTGGACAAGTGTGAACTTTTCTCTGACTACTTCTCTACTGTCTTTAGTGATGCAGCTGTCGCTATTCCTACATGTGACTTTGGGAGGAATTTCACGGTTCCTCCGTGTTCCATATCACCTACAGATGTAGAGAAAAGGCTTAAAAGCACTTGATGCCACCAAGGTTTGGGAGACTAGATGAGATCCCTCCGCTTGTATTGACAATCTGCGCTCCTGTTCTGGCTCCACATCTTGCTTGTCTTGTTCACTGCCCTGTTAAAGCTTGGTGTTTTCCCTCTGTGTAAAAGCGGGGTTTTGTTATGCCCATCTTTTAAAGTCCTGCGACCGTAAAAATGTGAGGAACTGCAGACTTATTGTGACCTAGTCTGCTATTGCAAAACTATATGAAAACATAATCTTGGACCACCTATACTTTAATTTGCGGAAGTGCATATACCTGGAACAGCATGGCTTCCTACAGCCCCGTTCAACATTTCTAACCTACTCGAGTGGTACAGTTTCAGGAATTATGATTAAAAGTTGGCCTTTGGAAACTCAAGATAGCCAGGTGGACTGCGTGTTAACTTAGATTTTATCAAAGGCCTTCGACAGGAGTGAAGTACCGTGACACACTCACCTGCTAGGTTGCAAAACATTGGATGAGTTAATGGTCGTGCGTGGCTCACTCCCGCTAAGGTGGTTGCGAGAGTTACCTGGAAAGACAGATTTTCTTAGTCGTCAAATGTTTATGGCCCTTGCCTCTAGCCCTATTAGATTTTATATCGAGGAGTCCCCACTCAGGCGATCCGCATCTGGGCCCCCTTCTCTTCAGTATATTATATGAATGACATGTGGAGAGTGTTATTACCCAACGAAATTTCCTTATGTAATGCCCGATTGATAATGAAGATTTTTTCAGAAAGTCCGCCACATAACCTTGGGACTAAGAACAGCATTGCAAAAACTTCTGCCGCTGAACAACAGTTGGAGACAGAGGTGTCCGTGCGAACGGAAGAATGGGGAGTTGAATAGCGACCTAAATTGTGTTGTTCTTGATCCTACAAACGTGGGTGCTAATACTTTCACCAGATGAATATTCTTTAAACAAACACTTTATTGAGGAAGTGAGTGGATAAGGTCAAGGATCTTGGGGTAATTATGTCACCTTCTCTCAGCCGTCCAGGAAACACATTTCTACAGAATCATCGCAAGAGCTAACTCGTTATTGAGGGTTCATATTTTTGATCCACGAAAACACTTCAACCTCACCATAAACCTATTTGCCCGTTTTGTATAATTGTATAGTCTCTGGTTCTTCCTGTTTCTGGAGTATTGGATCGGTCATTTTGAGTCGCTCCTAGACCATGTTCGAACTAATAATCGAGACCAACTAACTAGAGTATACCAGGAGCGCTTCATCAGGGATGTTTGGGCGTCCTGGTTGGGTTAGTCACGTACGCCGCCACATATCTCCCTATAAGCGAA